>NW_026530574.1:0-77610 GCF_024509145.1 Vidua macroura | reverse complement strand
ATGAGCGTTAATCACTGTTAATGAGCACTAATCACTGTTAATGAGCGCTAATCACTGTTAATGAGCGTTAATCACTGTTAATGAGCACTAATCACTGTTAATGAGCACTAATCACTGTTAATGAGCGTTAATCACTGTTAATGAGCACTAATCACTGTTAATGAGCGCTAATCACTGTTAATGAGCACTAATCGCTGTTAATGAGCGTTAATCACTGTTAATGAGCGCTAATCACTGTTAATGAGCACTAATCGCTGTTAATGAGCGTTAATCACTGTTAATGAGCGCTAATCACTGTTAATGAGCACTAATCACTGTTAATGAGCGCTAATCACTGTTAATGAGCACTAATCACTGTTAATGAGCGCTAATCACTGTTAATGAGCACTAATCACTGTTAATGAGCGCTAATGAGCACTAATGAGGGTCAATAACCCCCAGAGCAGCACCAATGACTGTTAATCACTGTTACCTAGCACTAATTAGTGTTAATTACTGTTAATTACCGGGCCTTGGCGCACAGGGCCTTGACCTCGCTCTCTCGGATGAGCGTTAATGAGCGCTAATCACTGTTAATGAGCACTAATCACTGTTAATGAGCACTAATGAGGGTCAATAACCCCCAAAGCAGCACTAATGAGCACTAATCAGCACTAATTTAGCGTTAATTACTGCTAATTACCGGGCCTTGGCGCACAGGGCCTTGACCTCGCTCTCGCGGATGAGCGCTAATCACTGTTAATGAGCGCTAATGAGCACTAATGAGGGTCAATAACCCCCAAAGCAGCACCAATGACTGTTAATCGCTGTTACCTAGCACTAATTAGCGTTAATTAGCGCTAATTACCGGGCCTTGGCGCACAGGGCCTTGACCTCGCTCTCGCGGATGAGCGCTAATCACTGTTAATGAGCACTAATGAGCACTAATGAGGGTCAATAACCCCTAGAGCAGCACCAATGACTGTTAATCACTGTTAATTAGTGTTAATTAGCGCTAATTACCGGGCCTTGGCGCACAGGGCCTTGACCTCGCTCTCGCGGATGAGCTCGCAGCGCCGCAGCTGCTCGATCTGCCGGTCCAGGTCGCTGAGCTCCCCCATGGCGGCGCTAATTAACCCCTAATTAATGCAGTCACTGATTAACCCACAGCCGCCTCAGCCCGCCCGCAGGGGGTAATTAATTAACGATCTTAACGAGCCCGGGGTAATTAACGAGCCCGGAGGGGTAATTAACGATCTTAACGAGCCCCGGGGTAATTAACAATCCCAGAGGGGTAATTAACGAGCCCGGGGGGTAATTAACGAACTCAGGGGTAATTAACAATCCCGGGGGTAATTAACGAACTCAGGGGTAATTAACAATCCCGGGGGGTAATTAACGAGCCCGGGGGGTAATTAACGATCTTAACGAGCCCCGGGGTAATTAACAATCCCGGAGGGGTAATTAACGATCTTAACGAGCCCCGGGGTAATTAACGATCCCAGAGGGGTAATTAACGAGCCCGGGGGTAATTAACAATCCCAGGGGTAATTAACGAGCCCAAGGGTAATTAACGAGCTCAGGGGGTAATTAACAAGCCCGGATAGGTAATTAACAAGCCCGGGGGTAATTAACAAGCTCAGGGGTAATTAACAATCCTGGGGGTAATTAACGAGCCCAGGGGTAATTAACAAGCCCAGATAGGTAATTAACAATCCCGGGGGTAATTAACAATCCCGGGGGTAATTAACGAGCCTGGGGTAATTAACAATCCCGGGGGTAATTAACGAGCCTGGGGTAATTAACAATCCCGGGGGTAATTAACGAGCCTGGGGGTAATTAACAATCCCGGGGGGTAATTAACAATCCCGGGGGTAATTAACGAGCCTGGGGGTAATTAACGAACTCAGGGGTAATTAACGAGCCCGGGGGTAATTAACGAGCCTGGGGGTAATTAACGAACTCAGGGGTAATTAACGAGCCCCGGGGTAATTAACGAGCCTGGGGGTAATTAACAAGCCCGGGGGGTAATTAACAATCCCGGGGGTAATTAACGAGCCTGGGGGTAATTAATTAATTAACTCCCAGGTTCTAATTAGCCAAAGGGGTTCAAAGGGGCAGGGAGGGGTTAATTAACCCCTAATTAATTAATTGGGTAATTAAGCGGCAATTAAAAGGGGGGGGAAGGGGCTCATTGAGGCCTCATTAATGAGGGAGGGCGTTAATTACCCCCCGCCCCTCCCCCACCCACCCAGAGACCCCAAAATCCCCAAAAAAAAATCCAAAAAATCCCAAAAATTCCCCAAAAATCCAAAAAAAATCCCAAAAAATCCCAAAAAAATCCCCAAAAAAATTCCAAAAAATTCCCAAAAAATCCCAAAAATTCCCCAAAATTCCCCAAAATTCCCAAAATTCCCAAAAATCCCAAAAAATCCCCCAAAAAAATCCCAAAATTCGCCAAAAAAATCCCCAAAAAAATCCAAAAAATCCCAAAAAATCCCAAAAATCCCAAAAATATCCCAAAAATTCCAAAAAATCCCAAAAAATCCCAAAAATCCCAAATTCCCAAAAAATCCAAAAAAATCCCAAAAATTCCCAAAAAAATTCCCAAAAAAAAAATCCCAAAAAATCCCAAAATTCCCCCAAAATTCCCCGAAATTCCCCAAAAAAATTCGCCAAAAATTCCAAAATAAAAAAAAAAAACCCAAAATTCCCTAAATTCCCCAAAAATTCCCCTAAAAAATCCCCAAAATTCCCCAAGAATCCCAAAAATTCCCCAAAAAATCCCAAAAATTCCCCAAATTCCAAAAAAATCTCCAAAAATCCAAAAAAAAATCCCCAAAAATCCCCAAAAAATCCCAAAAAAATCCCAAAAATTCCCCCAAAATTCCAAAAAAAATTCCCCAAAATTCCCAAAAAAACCCCCAAAAAATCTCAAAAAATCCCCAAAAATTCATCCAAAATCCCAAAATCCAAAAAAAATCCCAAATTCCCCAAAAATTCCCCCAAAAATTCCCCATAAATCCTAAAAAATCCCCAAAAAACCCAAAAAATCCCCCCAAAATTCCCCAAAATTCCCCAAAAATTCCCCAAAAAATCCAAAAATTTCCAAAAAAAATCCCAAAAATTCCCCCAAAAAAGCCCCTAAAATTCCAAAAAAACCCAAACTCCAAAATCTCCCCAAAATCCAAAAAATCCCCAAAAAATCCCCCCAAAATTCCCCCAAAAATTTCCCAAAATTCCCGAAAAAAATCCCCAAAAAATCCCCCCAAAATTAAAAAAAAAATCCTTTAAAAATCCCAAAAATTCCCCAAAAAAATCTCAAAAATTCCAAAGAAAATTCCCCAAAAATCCCAAAAATTCCCCAAAAAAATCTCAAAAAATGCCCAAAATTCCCCCCAAAAAGTCCCAAAAAATCCCAAAATCTCCCCAAAATCCAAAAAAATCCCCAAAATTCCCCCAAATCTGATCCCAAATCCCAAAGCTCAGCCCCAAATCCCCCAAAATTTCATCCTAAAATTCCCCAAAAACCCCAAAATTGCCCAAAATCCCCCAAATTCCCCAAAATCCCCCAAAAATCTGATCCCAAAATTCCCCAAAATCCCCAAAATTGCCCAAAATTCCCCAATATCCGGCCCCAAATCCCCCCTGGAATTCCCAAATTCCCGCCCAGAGCCCAAAAACCCCCAAATTCCCCCCAAATTCTCTCCAGGACACCCCAAAAAATCCCCAAAATTCCAATAAAAACCCCAAAAATTAAAAAAAAAAAACAAAATTCCAACCAAAATTCCTCAAAATTCCATTAAAAAACCCCAAAATTCAAAAAAAACCCCCAAAAATTCCAACAAAAAAAACCCAAAATTCAAAAAAAAACCCCAAAATTCCATCAAAAAAAACCCCAAAATTCCAAAAAAAAAACCCCAAAATTCCAAAAAAACCCCAATATTCCACCAAAAATCAAAAATGGCCCCAAAAACCCCAAAATTTGCAACAAAAAACCCAAAATTCCAACAAAAAAACCCCAAAAATTCCAACAAAAACCCCAAAAATCCCAAATCCCCTCCCCGGATGCCCCAAAACGGCCCCAAAATTCCCCCAAAATTCCCAAAAAAAGGCCCCAAAAATTCCCCAAATTTCCCCCAAATTTCCCCCAATCGGCCCCAAATCCCCCAAAATTGCCCAAATTTCTCCCAAAATTCCCCCAAAATCGGCCCCAAATTCCTTCAAATCCCCAAAAAATGGCCCCAAAATGCCCCAAAATTCCCCCAAAATCCCCCAAAATTCCCCCAAAATTGACCCCAAATTCCTTCAAATGCCCCAAAATGCCCCAAATTTCCCCCAAATTTCCCCCAAACGGTCCCAAATCCCCCAAAATTCCCCCAAATCCCCCAAAAATGGCCCCAAAATTCCCCAAAATTCCCCCAAAATTGCCCCAAATCCCCCAAAATGGCCCCAAAATTCCCAAAATTTCCCCCAAATTTCCCCCAATTCCCCCAAATGGCCCCAAATTCCTGAAGCTTTTTCCAAATCCCCCAAAATTCCCCCAAAATCGCCCCAAAATTCCCAAAATTTCCCCCAAAATCCCCCAAAATCGCCCCAAAATGCCCCAAAATTCCCCCAAAATTGCCCCAAATCCCCCAAAATGGCCCCAAATTCCCAAAATTTCCCCCAAATTTCCCTCAAATTTCCCCCAATCAGCCCCAAATCCCCCAAAATTCCCCCAAAATCGCCCCAAAATTCCCCAAAATTCCCCAAAATTCCCCAAATTTCTCCCAAATCCCCAAATTTCCCCCAAAATTCCCCAAATTTCTCCCAAATCCCCCAAAATTCCCCCAAAAACGGCCCCAAAATCGCCCAAATTTCCCCCAAATTTCCCCCAAAATGGCCCCAAATCCCCCAAAATTCCCACAAATCCCCCAAAAACGGCCCCAAAATTCCCAGAATTTCCCCCAAAATTGCCTCAAATTTCCCCCAAATGGCCCCAAATTCCTTCAAATGCCCCAAAATTCCCCAAATTTCCCCAAATTTCCCCCAAACGGCCCCAAAATCCCACCCGGGACCCCCCGAGCCTCCCCGGGATCCTCCCCGAGAGCCCCAAAACCGCTCAGGGAAGGTTCGAGAACGCCCCAAAAACCCCAAAAACCCCAAAATTCCCCAAAATTCCCCAAATTTCCCCCAAAAGTTCCCCCAGGCCCGGCCCGGACCCACCGCCGCCGCCGCGCGCGTCACTTCCGGCCACGCCCACCCGGAAGCGGCACACCCGGAAGTGAAGGGGAAGGAGGAGCCAAAATGGCGGCGGGGGAGGCGCGAAAAAAGTCCCCGGGGAAATGGCGGGAGGGGAGAAAAGGGCGCGAAAAAAAGTGCCGGAATTGAGCGGGAAGGCGCTGAAATGACCCAAAAATTCCGAAATTTGTGGGGAAAAGGGACCCGAAATGCCAAAGCTGAGGGGAAAGGGACCCGCGAGTCACCGAAATCCCGAAACCTGTGGGGAAAAGGAGCGGAAATTCCCCGAAATTCTGAAATTTGTGGGGAAAAAAGAGGCAAAATTCCCCGAAATTCCGAAATTTGTGGGGAAAAAAAGAGGCAAAATTCCACAAAAACCTGAATTTGTGGGGAAAAAAAGAGGCAAAATTCCCGAAATTCTGAAATTTGTGGGGAAGGGACCCAAAATGTCCCAAAATTCTGAAATTTGTGGGGAAAAAAGAGGCAAAATTCCCCGAAATTCTGAAATTTGTGGGGAAAAGGAGCCGAAATTACCGGAAACGCCAAAGTTGAGGGGGAAGGCACCCGAAATTACCCGAAATTTGTGGAGAAAATTGGCCAAAAAACACCTGAAATACCAAAATCGAGGGGGAAAGGACCAAAAATTGCCCGAAATCCCGAAATTTGTGGGGAAAAGGACCCAAAAATCCCCAAAATCCCGAAATTTGAGGGGGAAAGGGACCCAAAAATCCCCAAAATCCTGAAATTTGTGGGGAAAGGGACCCAAAAATCCCCAAAAATCCCGAAATTTGTGGGGAAAGGGACCCAAAAAACCCCAAAAATCCTGAAATTTGTGGGGAAAGGGACCCAAAATTCCCAAAATCCTGAAATTTGTGAGGAGAAATAGACCCAAAATCCCAAAATTTGTGGGGAAAGGGACCCAAAATTCCCCAAAATCCCGAAATTTGTGGGGAAAGGGACCCAAAAAACCCCAAAATCCTGAAATTTTTGGTGGAAATTGAACACAAAAATCCCCAAAATCCCAAAATTTGCGGGGGAGAATTAGACCCGAAATCCCAAAATTTGTGGGGAAAGGGACCCAAAAATCCCGAAAATCCCAAAATTTGTGGGGAAAGGGACCCAAAAATCCCCAAAATCCCAAAATTTGTGGGGAGAATAGACCCGAAATCCCAAAATTTGTGGGGAAAGGGACCCAAAACTCCCCGAAATCCTGAAATTTTTGGGGAAACGGACACAAAAATCCCCAAAATCCTGAATTTTTGGGGGGAAAATGAACCCAAAAATATCCAAAATCCTGAAATTGTGTGGGGAAAATGAACCCAAAAATCCCCAAAATCCCGAAATTTGTGGGGAAAGGGACCCAAAAATTCCCAAAATCCCAAAATTTGAGGGGGAAAGGGACCCAAAAATCCCCAAAACCCCGAAATTTTTGGGGAAAATGAACCCAAAAATACCCAAAATCCTGAAATTTGTGAAGAGAATAGACCTGAAATCCCAAAATTTGTGGGGGAAAGGGACCCAAAAATCCCCAAAATCCTGAAATTTGTGGGGGAAAGGGACCCAAAAATCCCCAAAATCCCGAAATTTGTGGGGAAAGGGACCCAAAACTCCCCGAAATCCCGGAACTTGTGAGGGAAATTCACCCAAAATCCCAGAAACTGTGGGGGAAAAGTGACCCAGAATTACCCAAAGTGGTGAAACTGAGGAAAAACGGACATTGGGGACATCGGGGACATCGGGGACGCCTCGGGGGACACCTCAGGGACATCGGGGACACCTTGGGGACATCGGGGACGTTGGGGGGGACGTGACGGACGTTGGGAGTTCCTTGAGTTGGGTTGGCCATGGAGAGATGGGAGCAGGGGAGCCACATCTAAGGGGGGTTCAGAGGGTGACGTGGGGACATTTGGGGTCTTTGGGACATTGGGGACACCTTGGGGATGTTGGGGACACCTCGGGGACATTGGGGGGACGTGACGGATGTTGGGTGTTCCTTGGGTTGGGTCAACCATGGCCATGGTGGGACCAGGCCGAGCATATCGGACGGTGGGGACGCTCTGGGGACATCAGGGACTGTTGGGGGACACTTTGGGGACGTTGGGGACATTGGAGACACCTCGGGGACATCGGTGGGGACGTGACGGACGTCGGGAGTTCCTTGAGTTGGGTTGGCCATGGAGAGATGGGAGCAGGGGAGCCACATCTAAGGGGGGTTCAGAGGGTGACGTGGGGACACTGGGGACATCGGGGACACCTCAGGGACATTGAGGACACCTCAGGGACATCGGGGACACCTCGGGGACACCCTGGAGATGCTGAGGGGTCTCGGGGACGTGGGGGCTGTTGGGTGTTCCTTGGGTTGGGTCGACCATGGCCATGGTGGGTCCAGGCCGAGCGTGTCTGAGGTGGGGACATTTGGGGACATTGGGGACATCAGGGACACTTTGGGGACATCAGGGACACTTTGGGGATGTTGGGGACATTGGGGACACTTTGGGGATGTTGGGGACATCAGGGGCACCCTGGGGACACCTTGGAGATATTGGGGACACCTTGGGGACATCAGGGACACTTTGGGGACATCAGGGACACTTTGGGGACATTGGGGACATACAGGACACTTTGGGGATGTTGGGGGACATACAGGACACTTTGGGGACATCAGGGACACCTTGGGGACATTGGGGACATCAGGGACACCCTGGGGACACTTTGGGGACACTGGGTTTGCTCTGGGGACACTGGGGACGCTCTGGGGACTTTGGGGACACTGGGTTTGCTCTGGGGACACTGGGGACGCTCTGGGGACTTTGGGGACACTGGGTTTGCTCTGGGGACACGCTGGTGTCCCCGATGTCCCCGGTGACCGTGTCACTGTCCCCCAGGTGGACAAGGGCGTGGTGCCCCTGGCTGGCACCAACGGCGAGACCACGACCCAGGGTGAGTGACAGCGCTGTCCCCAAGGCCACCGCCCTGTCCCCAGCCCTGTCACCACCGTGTCCCCAGCCCTGTCACAGCCCTGTCCCCAGCCCTGTCCCCAATGCCACCGCTGTGTCCCTGGCCCTGTCACCACCGTGTCCCCAGCCCTGTCACAGCCCTGTCCCCAGCCCTGTCCCCAATGCCACCGCTGTGTCCCTGGCCCTGTCACCACCGTGTCCCCAGCCCTGTCACAGCCCTGTCCCCAGCCCTGTCCCCAGTGCCACCGCCCTGTCCCCAGCCCTGTCACTGCCATGTCCCTGATGCCACTGCTGTGTCCCCATCCCTGTCACAGCCATGTCCCCAAGGCCACCGCCCTGTCCCCATCCCTGTCACCGCCCTGTCCCCATCCCTGTCACAGCCATGTCCCCAAGGCCACCGCCCTGTCCCCATCCCTGTCACCGCCCTGTCCCCAGCCCTGTCACAGCCATGTCCCCAAGGCCACCGCCCTGTCCCCAGCCCTGTCACAGCCGTGTCCCTGATGCCACCACCGTGTCCCCAGCCCTGTCACAGCTGTGTCCCCAGTGCCACCGCCCTGTCCCCAGCCCTGTCACAGCCGTGTCCCTGATGCCACCCGCCCTGTCCCCATCCCTGTCACAGCCCTGTCCCCAGTGCCACCACCGTGTCCCCATCCCTGTCACAGCCGTGTCCCCATCCCTGTCACAGCCATGTCCCCAGTGCCACCACCGTGTCCCCAGCCCTGTCACAGCCGTGTCCCCAGTGCCACCGCCGTGTCCCCATCCCTGTCACAGCCGTGTCCCTGATGCCCCCCGCCCTGTCCCCAGCCCTGTCACAGCTGTGTCCCCAGTGCCACCGCCCTGTCCCCATCCCTGTCACAGCCGTGTCCCTGATGCCACCGCCCTGTCCCCATCCCTGTCACAGCCGTGTCCCTGATGCCACCGCCGTGTCCCCAGCCCTGTCACAGCCGTGTCCCCAGTGCCACCGCCCTGTCCCCAGCCCTGTCACAGCCGTGTCCCTGATGCCACCGCCGTGTCCCCAGCCCTGTCACAGCCGTGTCCCCAGTGCCACCGCCGTGTCCCCATCCCTGTCACAGCCGTGTCCCTGATGCCCCCGCCCTGTCCCCAGCCCTGTCACAGCCGTGTCCCTGATGCCACCGCCGTGTCCCCAGCCCTGTCACAGCCGTGTCCCCAGTGCCACCGCTGTGTCCCCCATCCCTGTCACTGCCATGTCCCTGATGCCACCGCCGTGTCCCCAGCCCTGTCACAGCCATGTCCCCAGTGCCACCGCCGTGTCCCCATCCCCGTGTCACCCTCCCAGCGCAGCGCGTGCCACCACAGGGCCCCGTGTCCCTGATGTCCCCTGATGTCCCCACGGTGCTCACCATGGCCCGTGTCCCTGTCCCACTGATGTCCCCAATGTCCCCAGGACTCGGTGGCCTCACGGAGCCCCTGCAATGCCCAATGTCCCCAATGTCCCCAATGTCCCCAATGTCCCCAGTGCCCCAATGTCCCCAACATCCCCAATGTCCCCAATGTCCCCAACATCCCCGATGTCCCCAATGTCCCCAGTGCCCCAATGTCCCCAATGTCCCCAATGTCCCTGATGTCCCCAGTGCCCCAATGTCCCCAATGTCCCCAATGTCCCCGATGTCCCCGATGTCCCCAATGTCCCCGATGTCCCCAGGGCTGGACAGGCTCATGAAGCCCCCTCGGTGCCCTGTGTCCCCAATGTCTCCCCGATGTCCCCAATGTCCCCAGTTATCCCCAACCTCCACTGTCCTCAGTGTCCCCAAGGCTCTGGATGTCCCCAATGTCCCCAATGTCCGTGACACCCCTGATGTCCTCGATGTCCCCGACGTCCCCAATGTCCCTGATGTCGCCGATGTCCCCAATGTCCCCGATGTCCCTGATGTCCCCAATGTCCATGACACCCCCAACGTCCCCAGTGTCCCCAATGTCCCTGATGTCCCCAGTGTCCAGGACACCCCCAATGTCCCCCATGTCCCCAATGTCCCCAATGTCCATGACACCCCCCAATGTCCCCGATGTCCCCGATGTCCATGACACCCCCAGTGTCCCCGGTGTCCCCGATGTCCCCGATGTCCCCAATGTCCATGACACCCCAGATGTCCTTGATGTCCCCGATGTCCCCGATGTCCATGACACCCCAGATGTCCTCGATGTCCCCAATGTCCCCGATGTCCATGACACCCCTGATGTCCCCAACCTCCCCAATGTCCCCGGTGTCCCCAATGTCCCCAATGTCCATGACACCCCCTGATGTCCCCAATGTCCCCGATGTCCCCAATGTCCATGACACCCCCAGTGTCCCCAGTGTCCCCAATGTCCATGACACCCCCAATGTCCCCGATGTCCCCGATGTCCCCAATGTCCATGACACCCCCAATGTCCATGACACCCCTGATGTCCCCGATGTCCCCAATGTCCATGACACCCCCAATGTCCCCGATGTCCCCGATGTCCCCAATGTCCATGACACCCCCAATGTCCCCGATGTCCCCGATGTCCCTGCGCTGTCCCCAGGGCTGGACGTGCTGATGGAGCGCTGAGCCCAGCACAGGAAGAAATTTTGGGGTAACCCCCCCCAAATCAGACCAAACCATCCCAAAATTACCCCAAACCGCCAAATTGGGGGTCAGACCCCCCCCAACCACCCCAGACCCCCAAATTTGGGGTCAAACCACCCCAAACCCCCCCAAATTTGGGGTCAAACCATCCCAAAACCCCCCCCCAAACCCCCAAATTTGGGTCAAACACCCAAAACCACCCCAAAACCCCCCCAAATTTGGGGTCATACTCCCCAAACCACTCCAGACCCCCAAATTTGTGGTCAAATACCCCCAAACCACCCCAGACCCCCCCAAATCTGGGGTCAAACCCCCCCAAACCTGCCCAAATTTGGGGTCACACCTCCCCAGACAACCCCAGACTCCCCAAATTTGGGGCCAAACCCCCCCAAACCCCCCAGATTTGGGGTCAAACCCCCCCCAGACCCCCCAGATTTGGGGCCAAACCCCCCCAGATTTGGGGTCAACCCCCCCCAGACACCCCAAATTTGGGGTCAAAACGACCCCAAAACCCCCCAGATTTGGGGTCAACACCCCTCCAGACCCCCCAGATTTGGGGCCAAACCCCCCAGATTTGGGGTCAACCCCCCCCCAGACCCCCCAGATTTGGGGTCACAAGCCCCCCAGATTTGGGGTCAAAACCCCCCCCAGACCCCCCAAATTTGGGGCCAACCCCCTCCAGACCCCCCCAGATTTGGGGCCAAATCCCCCAGATTTTGTGTCAAACCCCCCCAGACACCCCAAATTTGGGGTCAAACCACCCAAGACCCCCCAGATTTGGGGCCAAACCCCCCAGATTTGGGGTCAACACCCCTCCAGACCCCCCAGATTTGGGGCCAAACCCCCCAGATTTGGGGTCAACCCCCCCCCAGACCCCCCCAGATTTGGGGTCACAGCCCCCCAGATTTGGGGTCAACCCCCCCCAGACACCCCAAATTTGGGGTCAAACCACCCCAAACCCCCCAGATTTGGGGTCAACACCCCTCCAGACCCCCCAGATTTGGGGCCAAACCCCCCCAGATTTGGGGTCAAACCCCCCCAGACCCCCCAGATTTGGGGCCAAACCCCCCAGATTTGGGGTCAAACCCCCCAGATTTGGGGTCAAACCCCCCCAGACACCCCAAATTTGGGGTCAAACCACCCCAAACCCCCCCAGATTTTGGGGTCAACACCCCTCCAGACCCCCCAGATTTGGGGCCAAACCCCCCAGATTTGGGGTCAACCCCCCCCAGACCCCCCAGATTTGGGGTCACAGCCCCCCAGATTTGGGGTCAAACCCCCCCCAGACCCCCCAAATTTGGGGCCAACCCCCTCCAGACCCCCCAGATTTGGGGCCAAACCCCCCAGATTTGGGGTCACACCCCCCAGATTTGCCCCAGCAGCCACTCCGGGTTCATCCGCGACCTTTATTGCTCGGGGAGGGGCAGGGGCAGCGGCCACAGGGTGGCCACAGGGTGGTCACAGAGTGGCCACAGGATGGTCAGTGGCCACAGGGTGGTCACAGGGTGGCCACAGGGTGGTCAGTGGCCACAGGATGGTCACAGGGTGGCCACAGGATGGTCAGTGGCCACAGGGTGGTCACAGAGTGGCCACAGGATGGTCAGTGGCCACAGGATGGTCACAGGGTGGCCACAGGGTGGTCAGTGGCCACAGGATGGTCACAGGGTGGCCACAGGATGGTCAGTGGCCACAGGGTGGTCACATGGTGGCCACAGGGTGGTCAGTGGCCACAGGATGGTCACAGGGTGGCCACAGGGTGGTCAGTGGCCCAAGGGCAGCCACTGATGGTCACAGGGTGGCCACAGGGTGGTCAGCAGGTGGTCAGCGGTCCGTGTGTGGTCAGCGGCCCATGGGTGGTCAGCAGGAGGTCAGGGGTCAGCGGTCCAAGGGTGATCAGTGGTCCGAGGGTGGTCAGCGGGTGGTCAGCAGATGGTCAGCAGCGGGGTGGTCAGCGGGTGGTCAGCAGATGGTCAGCAGATGGTCAGCGGGTGGTCAGCAGACGGTCAGCGGGTGGCCAGCGGGTGGTCAGTGGGTGGCCAGCGGGTGGTCAGCGGACGGTCAGCAGGTGGTCAGCAGATGGTCAGCAGGTGGTCAGCAGGAGAACAGCAGATGATCAGCAGATGGTCAGCGGGTGGTCAGCAGATGGTCAGCAGGAGAACAGCAGATGGTCAGCAGATGGTCAGCGGGGTGGTCAGCGGGTGGTCAGTGGGTGGTCAGCAGGTGGTCAGTGGGTGGTCAGCAGATGGTCAGCAGGTGGTCAGCGGGTGGTCAGCAGGTGGTCAGCGGGTGGTCAGCAGGTGGTCAGCAGGAGATCAGCAGGTGGTCAGCAGATGGTCAGCAGATGGTCAGCGGATGGTCAGCAGCGGTCAGCAGCGGTCAGCGGTCAGTAGGCGTGGTTGGACACGAACAGGGACTCGCTGGCCGCCGCCCCCGCGGTGCCACTCGGGGTGTACTTGCCCTGGCACGCCAGGGAGTTGGCCTGGGGACAGAGGGGACACAGGGACATCAGGGACAGAGGGGACAGAGGGGACACAGGGACATCAGGGACAGAGGGGACAGAGGGGACAGAGGGGACACAGGGACAGCAGGGACAGAGGGGACAGAGGGGACACAGGGACAGCAGGGGACAGAGGGGACAGAGGGGACAGAGGGGACACAGGGACATCAGGGACAGAGGGGACAGAGGGGACACAGGGACAGCAGGGACAGAGGGGACAGAGGGGACAGAGGGACAGCAGGGACAGCAGGGACAGAGGGGACACAGGGACAGCAGGGACAGAGGGGACAGAGGGGACAGAGGGACAGCAGGGACAGCAGGGACAGAGGGGACAGAGGGGACAGAGGGACAGCAGGGACAGCAGGGACAGAGGGGACACAGGGACAGCGGGGACAGAGGGGACAGAGGGGACACAGGGACATCAGGGGACATCAGGGGACAGCAGGGACAGAGGGGACAGAGGGGACAGAGGGGACAGAGGGGACAGAGGGACAGCAGGGACAGCAGGGACAGCAGGGACAGAGGGGACAGAGGGGACAGAGGGACAGCAGGGACACAGGGGACACAGGGGACACAGGGACATCAGGGACAGAGGGGAGGATTGGTGACATTGGGGACATTTGGGGTGTTGGGGACACTGGGGACACCAGGAGTGTCCAGGACATGGGGGACAGCAGAGGACACTGGGGACACTTGGGGTACGTGTCCTGGCTGGCCAGAGTTGGCCTGGGGACACTGGGGACACTGGCGGTGTTGGGGACACTGGGGACATTTGGGACACTGGGGATGTTGGGGACGCTGGTGGCGCTGGTGTCCCCAAGGTCCCCAGTGACCTCCTGGGCCACCCTGTCCCTGTGTCCCCCCACGTGTCACCCCCCAAACCTCCTCCTGCCAACCCCACCGCTCCCCCTGTACCCCAATGTCCCCAAGGTGACCCAAGGTGTCCCCAAGGTGTCCCCAAGGTGTCCCCAGTGCCACCTACCAGGGCTCTCTTGACATTCTCCTCCCGGGCCACCTTGCTGTTGTCCCTGTCCCTGCCCCCAGTGGTGACAACCCCAAACCCTTCTCCTGCCCACCCCGATGTCCCCAAGCCCCCTCAATGTCCCCAAGTCCCTGAGGTGTCCCTGAGGTGTCCCCAAGGTGTCCCCAATGTCCCCAGTGCCACCTACCAGGGCTCTCTTGACGTTCTCCTCCCGGGCCACCTTGCTGTTGTCCCTGCCCCCAGTGTCCCCAGTGTCCCCATGGGTCACTCCCCAACCCTTCTCCTGCCCACCCCGATGTCCCCAAGCCCCCTCAATGTCCCCAATGTCCCCAATGTCCCCAGTGCCACCTACCAGGGCTCTCTTGACGTTCTCCTCCCGGGCCACCTTGCTGTTGTCCCTGTCCTTGTGTCCCCAGTGGTGACAACCCCAAACCCTTCTCCTGCCCACCCCGATGTCCCCAATGTCCCCAGGGTGTCCCCAATGTCCCCAAGGTGTCCCCAAGGTGTCCCCAATGTCCCCAGTGCCACCTACCAGGGCTCTCTTGACGTTCTCCTCCCGGGCCACCTTGCTGTTGTCCCTGTCCTTGTAGTGTCCCCAGTGTCCCCAGTGGTGACAACCCCAAACCCTTCTCCTGCCCACCCCGATGTCCCCAATGTCCCCAAGGTGTCCCCAGTGCCACCTACCAGGGCTCTCTTGACCTTCTCCTCCCGGGCCACCTTGCTGTTGTCCCTGTCCTTGTGTCCCCAGTGGTGACAACCCCAAACCCTTCTCCTGCTCACCCTGATGTCCCCAAGCCCCCTCAATGTCCCCAAGTCCCTGAGGTGTCCCTGAGGTGTCCCCAAGGTGTCCCCAATGTCCCCAGTGCCACCTACCAGGGCTCTCTTGACGTTCTCCTCCCGGGCCACCTTGCTGTTGTCCCTGTCCTTGTAGTGTCCCCAGTGTCCCCATGGGTCACTCCCCAACCCTTCTCCTGCCCACCCCGATGTCCCCAATGTCCCCAGGGTGTCCCCGGTGGCACGTACCAGGGCTCTCTTGACGTTCTCCTCCTGGGCCACCTTGCTGTTGTCCCTGTCCCTGTCCCCAGTGGTGACAACCCCAAACCCTTCTCCTGCCCACCCTGATGTCCCCAAGCCCCCTCAATGTCCCCAAGGTGTCCCCAGTGCCACCTACCAGGGCTCTCTTGACGTTCTCCTCCCGGGCCACCTTGCTGTTGTCCCTGTCCCCAGTGTCCCCATGGGTCACTCCCCAACCCTTCTCCTGCCCACCCCCGATGTCCCCAAGCCCCCTCAATGTCCCCAAGGTGTCCCCAGTGCCACCTACCAGGGCTCTCTTGACATTCTCCTCCTGGGCCACCTTGCTGTCGTCCCTGTCCTTGTGTCCCCAGTGGTGACAACTCCAAACCCTTCTCCTGCCCACCCCGATGTCCCCAATGTCCCCAAGGTGTCCCCAGTGCCACCTACCAGGGCTCTCTTGACGTTCTCCTCCCGGGCCACCTTGCTGTTGTCCCTGTCCTTGTAGTGTCCCCAGTGTCCCCATGGGTCACTCCCCAACCCTTCTCCTGCCCACCCCGATGTCCCCAATGTCCCCAGGGTGTCCCCAATGTCCCCAGGGTGTCCCCGGTGGCACGTACCAGGGCTCTCTTGACGTACTCCTCCTGGGCCACCTTGGTGTTGTCCTTCTTGCCCGCCCAGGCCTTGAGGGCCGAGGCCTGCAGGGCGCGGCCGTAGGAGAAGGTCAGCGCCCAGGGCCGCGGCAGCGGGCAGCGGTTGATGGCGTTCAGGTTCAGAGAGGCCTCCTCCTCGCTCTGACCCCCCGACAGGAACGTGATCCCTGGTGGGGACACCAAAGTGACACGGGGACATCAGCCTGGGGACACTGGGACAGCTCAGATACAGCACAGGGACACTGGGGACATGGGGACACAGGGACAGCGGTTGGTGGCACCGAGGGACAGTGACACCTCCTCCTCGCTCTGACCCCCCGACAGGAACGTGATCCCTGGTGGGGACACCAAAGTGACATGGGGACATCAGCCTGGGGACACTGGGACAGCTCAGATACAGCACAGGGACGTTGGGGACATTGGGGACACGGGGACAGCGGTTGATGGCACCGAGGGACAGCGATGGCTCCTCCTCGCTCTGACCCCTGACAGGAACGTGATCCCTGGTGGGGACATCGAGGGGACATTGAGGTGGCACCGTTAGGACAGCCTGGGGACACTGGGATAGCTCAGATACAGCACAGGGACACTGGGGACATGGGGACATGGGGACAGCGGCTGATGGCACTGAGGGACAGCGATGGCTCCTCCTCGCTCTGACCCCCCGACAGGAACGTGATCCCTGGTGGGGACATCGAGGGGACATGGGGACATCACTGTGACATCAGCCTGGGGACACTGGGACACCCAGGGACATGGGTATGGCACAGGGGGACATTGGGGACACAGGGACAGTGGTTGATGGCACTGAGGGACAGCGATGGCTCCTCCTCGCTCTGACCCCCCGACAGGAACGTGATCCCTGGTGGGGACATGGGGACATCACTGTCACATCAGCCTGGGGACACTGGGACACCCAGGGACATGGGTATGGCACAGGGGGACATGGGGACACAGGGACAGCGGATGGTGGCACCGAGGGACAGCGACACCTCCTCCTCGCTCTGACCCCCCGACAGGAACGTGATCCCTGGTGGGGACATCGAGGGGACATTGAGGGGACACCGTTAGGACAGCCTGGGGACACTGGGATAGCTCAGATACAGCAGAGGGACACTGGGGACATGGGGACATTGGGGACAGCAGTTGGTGGCACCGAGGGACAGTGACACCTCCTCCTCGCTCTGACCCCCCGACAGGAACGTGATCCCTGGTGGGGACATCGAGGGGACATTGTGACATCAGCCTGGGGACACTGGGACAGCTCAGATACAGCACAGGGACACTGGGGACATGGGGACAGCGGTTGATGACACTGAGGGACAGTGACACCACCTTGTCACTGTGACCCCTGCTGGGGACACCGCAAGGACACGGTGACATCAGCCTGGGGACAGTGACACAGCCCAGACACCACTCGGGGACACGGGGACAGATGGCACTGAGGGACAGCGACGGCTCCTCCTCGTCTGACCCCTGGGGACACCGAGTGACACCGTGCCACCCTGCAGGGACAGCGGGTGGCACGGAGGACACAGGGACAGTGACAGTGACACACAGGTGACACTGACCTGGCACGGCGGGTGGCACGGTGCGGCGCAGGGCGGTGACGGTGGCCATGGCACACAGTGACACACAGTGACACACAGTGACACAGAGGTGACAGTGACACTGACCTGGCACGGCGGGTGGCACGGTGCGGCGCAGGGCGGTGACGGTGGCCGTGGCACACAGTGACACACAGTGACACACAGTGACACACAGTGACACAGAGGTGACAGTGACACTGACCTGGCACGGCGGGTGGCACGGTGCGGCGCAGGGCGGTGACGGTGGCCGTGGCACACAGTGACACACAGTGACACACAGTGACACACAGTGACACAGAGGTGACAGTGACACTGACCTGGCACGGCGGGTGGCACGGTGCGGCGCAGGGCGGTGACGGTGGCCATGGCACACAGTGGCACACAGTGACACACAGTGACAGTGACACAGAGGTGACAGTGACACTGACCTGGCACGGCGGGTGGCACGGTGCGGCGCAGGGCGGTGACGGTGGCCGTGGCACACAGTGACACACAGTGACACACAGTGACAGTGACACAGAGGTGACAGTGACACTGACCTGGCACGGCGGGTGGCACGGTGCGGCGCAGGGCGGTGACGGTGGCCGTGGCACACAGTGACACACAGTGACAGTGACACAGAGGTGACAGTGACACTGACCTGGCACGGCGGGTGGCACGGTGCGGCGCAGGGCGGTGACGGTGGCCGTGGCACACAGTGACACACAGTGACACACAGTGACACACAGTGACACAGAGGTGACAGTGACACTGACCTGGCACGGCGGGTGGCACGGTGCGGCGCAGGGCGGTGACGGTGGCCGTGGCACACAGTGACACACAGTGACACACAGTGACACACAGTGACACAGAGGTGACAGTGACACTGACCTGGCACGGCGGGTGGCACGGTGCGGCGCAGGGCGGTGACGGTGGCCGTGGCACACAGTGACACACAGTGACACACAGTGACAGTGACACAGAGGTGACAGTGACACTGACCTGGCACGGCGGGTGGCACGGTGCGGCGCAGGGCGGTGACGGTGGCCGTGGCACACAGTGACACACAGTGACAGTGACACACAGTGACAGTGACACTGACCTGGCACGGCGGGTGGCACGGTGCGGCGCAGGGCGGTGACGGTGGCCGTGGCACACAGTGACACACAGTGACACACAGTGACACAGAGGTGACAGTGACACTGACCTGGCACGGCGGGTGGCACGGTGCGGCGCAGGGCGGTGACGGTGGCCGTGGCACACAGTGACACACAGTGACACACAGTGACACACAGTGACACAGAGGTGACAGTGACACTGACCTGGCACGGCGGGTGGCACGGTGCGGCGCAGGGCGGTGACGGTGGCCGTGGCACACAGTGACACACAGTGACACACAGTGACACACAGTGACACAGAGGTGACAGTGACACTGACCTGGCACGGCGGGTGGCACGGTGCGGCGCAGGGCGGTGACGGTGGCCGTGGCACACAGTGACACACAGTGACACACAGTGACACACAGTGACACAGAGGTGACAGTGACACTGACCTGGCACGGCGGGTGGCACGGTGCGGCGCAGGGCGGTGACGGTGGCCGTGGCACACAGTGACACACAGTGACACACAGTGACACAGAGGTGACAGTGACACTGACCCTGGCACGGCGGGTGGCACGGTGCGGCGCAGGGCGGGTGACGGTGGCCGTGGCACACAGTGACACACAGTGACACACAGTGACACACAGTGACACAGAGGTGACAGTGACACTGACCTGGCACGGCGGGTGGCACGGTGCGGCGCAGGGCGGGTGACGGTGGCCGTGGCACACAGTGACACACAGTGACACACAGTGACACACAGTGACACAGAGGTGACAGTGACACTGACCTGGCACGGCGGGTGGCACGGTGCGGCGCAGGGCGGTGACGGTGGCCGTGGCACACAGTGACACACAGTGACACACAGTGACACACAGTGACACAGAGGTGACAGTGACACTGACCTGGCACGGCGGGTGGCACGGTGCGGCGCAGGGCGGTGACGGTGGCCGTGGCACACAGTGACACACAGTGACACACAGTGACACACAGTGACACAGAGGTGACAGTGACACTGACCTGGCACGGCGGGTGGCACGGTGCGGCGCAGGGCGGTGACGGTGGCCATGGCGATCTCCTCGGGGCTGTACTTGGTGGCACAGGCGTGTCCCCCTGTCACCATGTTGGGCTTCAGCAGCGTCCCCTCGAGGTACACGTGGTGGTCACTGAGGGCTTTGTACACGGCTGCCAGGACCTGGGGACATCATTGGGGACATCACTGGGGACATTGGGGACATCACTGGGGACACGTGGTGGTCACTGAGGGCTTTGTACACGGCTGCCAGGACCTGGGGACATTGGGGACATCATTGGGGACACTGGGGACACATGGTGGTCACTGAGGGCTTTGTACACGGCTGCCAGGACCTGGGGACATTGGGGACATCATTGGGGACACTGGGGACACATGGTGGTCACTGAGGGCTTTGTACACGGCTGCCAGGACCTGGGGACATGGGGACATCATTGGGGACATTGGGGACATCACTGGGGACATGGGGACATTGGGGACATCACTGGGGACATGGGGACATCACTGGGGACACTGGGGACATCATTGGGGACCTGGGGACATTGGGGACATCATTGGGGACATGGGGACATGGGGACATGGGGACATCATTGGGGACACTGAGGACATTGGAGACATCATTGGGGACACTGGGGACACGTGGTGGTCACTGAGGGCTTTGTACACGGCTGCCAGGACCTGGGGACATGGGGACATCACTGGGGACATTGGGGACATTGGGGACACTGAGGACACGTGGTGGTCACTGAGGGCTTTGTACACGGCTGCCAGGACCTGGGGACATGGGGACATCATTGGGGACACTGGGGACATCACTGGGGACACGTGGTGGTCACTGAGGGCTTTGTACACGGCTGCCAGGACCTGGGGACATCACTGGGGACATTGGGACATTGGGGACATCACTGGGGACATTGGGGACATCATTGGGGACACTGGGGACATTGGGGACATCACTGGGGACATTGGGGACATCATTGGGGACACTGGGGACATTGGGGACATCAGTGGGGACATTGGGGACACGTGGTGGTCACTGAGGGCTTTGTACACGGCTGCCAGGACCTGGGGACATCATTGGGGACATGGGGACAGCGCCGGGGACGTTGGGGACACCCGGGGACAGGCCAGGTGCCACCAAACCCCATCCAGGTGCCACCTTGTGGTGTCACCCTGCCCCGCCACACCCTGTGGGACACCAGGAGGTGACACCAGGGACAAGGTGGGGACACCAGGAGGTGACACCAGGACAGGGTGGGGACACCAGGAGGTGACACCAGGGACAAGGTGGGGACACCAGGAGGTGACACCAGGACAGGGTGGGGACACCAGGAGGTGACACCAGGGACAAGGTGGGGACACCAGGAGGTGACACCAGGACAGGGTGGGGACACCAGGAGGTGACTCAAAGCCACTCAGGTGCCACCACCCCTGTCCAGCTGCCACCTCCTGGTGTCACCCCGAGGGCTGGGGACCCTTGGGGACCCTTGGGGACACTTGGGGACCCGCGGGGGTGGCACTGACCTTCTCGGTGACGTACTGGCACGTCTTGAGGTCGTGGTCACCGTCCGGGAGGATCTCGGGCTCCACGATGGGGACAATGCCGTTCTGGGGACACCGTGGGGACAGCGGGGACACGTCAGCCACGGCGGGGACACGGCGGGGGACAGGGGACAGCCCCAGGGACAGGGGGACAGGGGACAGCAGGAGGGCAGCCAAGGGCACTGAGGTGCCACCAAACCCTCTCCAGATGCCACCAAACCCTCTCCAGATGCCACCAAACCCCTCCAGGTGCCACCAAACCCTCTCCAGATGCCACCAAATCCTCTCCAGATGCCACCAAACCCTCTCTAGATGCCACCAAACCCTCTCCAGGTGCCACCAAACCCCCTCCAGGTGACATCAAACCCTCTCCAGGTGCCACCAAATCCCCTCCAGGTGCCACCAAACCCCTCCAGGTGCCACCAAACCCTCTCCAGGTGCCACCAAACCCCTCCAGGTGCCACCAAACCCCTCCAGGTGCCACCAAATCCTCTCCAGGTGCCACCAAACCCTCTCCAGGTGCCACCAAACCCCCTGCAGAAGCCACCGTGAGGTGTCACTTGCCCCCACCAATCCCTCTGGGACACCTGGAGGTGACTCAGGTCCACAGAGGTGCCACCAAACCCAGTCTAGATGCCACCAAACCCCCTCCAGGTGCCACCAAACCCTTCCAGGTGCCACCAAACCTGGTTTAGATGGAAGTAAACTTTGTCTAGATGACACCAAACCCTGTTTAGATGCCACCAAACCCTCTCTAGATGCCACCAAACTCTCTCCAAGTGCCACCAAACCCTTCCAGGTGACACCAAACCCTCTCCGGGTGCCACCAAACCCTTCCGGGTGCCACCAAACCCCTCCAGGTGCCACCAAACCCTTCCAGGTGCCACCAAACCCCCTCTAGGTGCCACTTCTTGGTGCCACCTCCCCTGCAGCTCCCTCCCCGCACCCTGGGGCCAGGCTGGGGCCAGCTGGGGACAGCGGGTGACAGCTGGGGACAGTGGGTGACAGCTGGGGACAGTGGGTGACAGCGGGTGACAGCTGGGGACAGCTGGGGACAGCGGGTGACAGCGGGTGACAGCTGGGGACAGCGGGGGACAGCAGGGGACAGCTGGGGACAGCGGGTGACAGCGGGTGACAGCGGGGGACAGCAGGGGACAGCTGGGGACAGCGGGTGACAGCGGGGGACAGCAGGGGACAGCTGGGGACAGCGGGTGACAGCGGGGGACAGCAGGGGACAGCAGGTGACAGCGGGTGACAGCTGGTGACAGCTGGGGCCAGCGGGTGACAGCGGGTGACAGCGGGTGACAGCGGGTGACAGCTGGGGACAGCGGGTGACAGCGGGTGACAGCTGGTGACAGCTGGGGACAGCGGGTGACAGCAGGTGACAGCGGGTGACAGCTGGGGACAGCTGGGGCCAGCGGGTGACAGCGGGTGACAGCGGGTGACAGCGGGTAACAGCTGGGGACAGCGGGTGACAGCGGGTGACAGCGGGTGACAGCTGGGGCCAGCGGGTGACAGCGGGTGACAGTGACAGCGGGTGACAGCTGGGGCCAGCGGGTGACAGCAGGTGACAGCTGGGGACAGTGGGTGGCAGTGGGTGACAGCAGGGGACAGCGGGTGACAGCTGGGGACAGCGGGTGACAGTGACAGCTGGTGACAGCGGGTGACAGTGACAGCGGGTGACAGCAGGGGACAGCGGGTGACAGCGGGTGACAGCGGGTGACAGCTGGGGACAGCGGGTGACAGCTGAGGACAGCGGGTGACAGCGGGTGACAGCGGGTGACAGCGGGTGACAGTGGGTGACAGCTGGGGACAGCTGATGACAGCGGGTGACAGCGGGTGACAGTGACAGCTGGGGACAGCGGGTGACAGTGACAGCTGGGGACAGCTGGTGACAGTGGGTGACAGCGGGTGACAGCTGGGGACAGTGGGTGACAGCGGGTGACAGCGGGTGACAGCTGGGGACAGCGGGTGACAGTGACAGCTGGGGACAGCTGGTGACAGTGGGTGACAGCTGGGGACAGCTGGTGACAGCGGGTGACAGCAGGTGACAGCTGGGGACAGCTGGGGACAGTGGGTGACAGCTGGGGACAGTGGGTGACAGCTGGTGACAGCTGGGGACAGCGGGTGACAGCAGGTGACAGCAGGTGACAGCTGGGGCCAGCGGGTGACAGCGGGTGACAGCAGGTGACAGCTGGGGACAGCGGGTGACAGCGGGTGACAGCAGGTGACAGCTGGGGACAGCAGGTGACAGCGGGTGACAGTGACAGCTGGGGACAGCAGGTGACAGCGGGTGACAGTGACAGCTGGGGACAGCGGGTGACAGCGGGTGACAGCGGGTGACAGCTGGGGACAGCGGGTGACCTGCTGGCAGATGCTGGCGTAGCGCGCCAGGACGTTGGCGTTCTCCATGACGGCCAGGCGCGTCGGCGTGTGCGCCGAGATCTTCAGCACGCAGCGCCACTTGGCAAAGTCAGCGCCGTCCTTCTTGTACTGCGCACAGCGCTCCATCAGCCCGTCCAGCCCTGGGGACACCGGGGACATTTGGGGACATTGGGGACACTGGGGACATCAGGGACATCGGGGACACTGGGGACGTTGGGGACATTGGGGACACGGCGCCACTTGGCAAAGTCAGCGCCGTCCTTCTTGTACTGCGCACAGCGCTCCATCAGCCCGTCCAGCCCTGGGGACACCGGGGACATTTGGGGACATCGGGGACACTGGGGACATCGGGGACGTTGGGGACATCGGGGACACTGGGGACGTTGGGGACATTGGGGACACGGCGCCACTTGGCAAAGTCAGCGCCGTCCTTCTTGTACTGCGCACAGCGCTCTATGAGGCCGTCCAGCCCTGGGGACACCGGGGACATTTGGGGACATCGGGGACATCAGGGACATCGGGGACACTGGGGACATCGGGGACATTGGGGATGTCGGGGACATTGGGAGCTCTGGCGACACTGGGGACATTTGGGACAATGGGAACATCAGGGATATTGGGGACATTGGGGACGCTGGGGACATCAGGGACACTGGGGACATCGGGACAATGGGGACATCGGGGACATTGGGGACATTGAGGACATTTGGGGCAATGGGGACATTGGGGATGTTGTGGTCATGGAGGATCTGGAGAGCGTTGGGGACATTGGGGACACGGAGGACATTGGAGGTGTTGGGGATAACTGGGGACATCGGGGATGTTGGGGACATTGGGGCACTGGGGACATTGGGGACATTGGGGCACTGGGGACATTGGGGACATTGGGGACATCGGGGACATTGGGCATTGCAGGGGCTCCGTGAGGCCACCGAGTCCTGGGGACATTGGGGACATCAGTGGGACAGGGACACGGGCCATGGTGAGCACCTTGGGGACATCAGGGGACATCAGGGACACGGGGCCCTGTGGTGGCACGCGCTGCGCTGGGAGGGTGACACGGGGATGGGGACACGGTGGTGGCATCAGGGACACGGCTGTGACAGGGCTGGGGACAGGGCGGTGGCACTGGGGACACGGCTGTGACAGGGATGGGGACACAGCGGTGGCACTGGGGACACGGCTGTGACAGGGATGGGGACAGGGCGGTGGCACTGGGGACAGGGCTGTGACAGGGATGGGGACAGGGCGGTGGCACTGGGGACACGGCTGTGACAGGGATGGGGACACAGCGGTGGCATCAGGGACATGGCTGTGACAGGGATGGGGACACAGCGGTGGCATCAGGGACAGGGCTGTGACAGGGATGGGGACACGGCGGTGGCATCAGGGACACGGCTGTGACAGGGATGGGGACAGGGCGGTGGCACTGGGGACACAGCTGTGACAGGGCTGGGGACACGGTGGTGACAGGGCCAGGGACACAGCGGTGGCATTGGGGACAGGGCTGGGGACAGGGCGGTGGCCTTGGGGACATGGCTGTGACAGGGCTGGGGACAGGGCGGTGGCCTTGGGGACAGCGCTGTCACTCACCCTGGGTCGTGGTCTCGCCGTTGGTGCCAGCCAGGGGCACCACGCCCTTGTCCACCTGGGGGACAGTGACACGGTCACCGGGGACATCGGGGACACCAGCGTGTCCCCAGAGCAAACCCAGTGTCCCCAGAGCAAGCCCAGTGTCCCCAAGTTGTCCCTAAGGTGTCCTCAAGATCCCAAAGTGTCCCTGATGTCCCAAAGTGTCCCTGATGTCCCCAACATCCCCAAAGTGTCCCTGATGTCCCCAAAGTGTCCCCGATGTCCCCAAAGTGTCCCTGATGTCCCAAAGTGTCCCTGATGTCCCCAACATCCCCAAAGTGTCCCTGATGTCCCCAATGTCCCCAAATGTCCCCACCTCAGATATGCGTGGCCTGGACCCACCATGGCCATGGTCGACCCAACCCAAGGAACACCCAACAGCCCCCACGTCCCCGAGACCCCTCAGCATCTCCAGGGTGTCCCCGAGGTGTCCCCAATGTCCCAAAGACCCCAAATGTCCCCAGTGTCCCCACGTCACCCTCTGAACCCCCCTTAGATGTGGCTCCCCTGCTCCCATCTCTCTATGGCCAACCCAACTCAAGGAACTCCCAACATCCGCCACGTCCCCCCAACGTCCCTGAGGCGTCCCTGATGTCCCCGAGGTGTCCCCGATGTCCCCAACGTCCCCAAAGTGTCCCCCAACAGTCCCTGATGTCCCCAGAGCGTCCCCACCTCAGATATGCTCGGCTTGGACCCACCATGGCCATGGTTGACCCAACTCAAGGAACACCCAACGTCCGTCACGTCCCACCAATGTATCCAAGGTGTTCCCAATGTCCCCGAGGTGTCCCCGATGTCCCCAAGGTGTCCCCAATGTCCCCACCCCACCCTCTGAACCCCCCTTAGATGTGGCTCCTCTGCTCTCCCAACTCCTCTTGAGTTGGGTCAACCCAACTCAACGAACACCCGACGTCCGTCACGTCCCACCAACATCCCCAAGGTGTCCCCGATGTCCCCAAGGTGTCCCCGATGTCCCCAAGGTGTCCCCGATGTCCCCAATGTCCCCACGTCACCCTCTGAACCCCCCTTAGATGTGGCTCCCCTGCTCCCATCTCTCTATGGCCAACCCAACTCAAGGAACTCCCAACATCCGCCACGTCCCCCCAACGTCCCCGAGGCGTCCCCGATGTCCCCGAGGCGTCCCCGAGTCGCACCTTGATGCCCACCAGGGCGCCCTTGTCGCGGATGACCTGCGGGAAGGGGCGCCCGTCGTCGGCCTTCTGGTACATGGTCTCGTGGAAGAGGATGACGCCGCCGATGCACGGCTCCACGCGCTTGTCGGCCGTGAACAGCAGCTGCCGGTACCAGCGCCGGTTCTCCTCCGTGTTCTCGGCGCCCACGGAGCTCAGCCGCTTGGCGATGCTGCCTGCGGGGGGATGGGCCAGTTAGAACCAGCAGGGACCAGTATAAACCAGTATGGACCAGTTAGAACCAGTATGGAGCAGTATAAACCAGTATGGACCAGTATGGACCAGTATAAACCAGTATGGACCAGCATAAACCAGTATGGCTCAGCCGCTTGGCGATGCTGCCTGCAGGGGGATGGACCAGTATAAACCAGCATGAACCAGTATAAACCACTTAGAAACAGTATGGACCAGTATAAACCAGTTAGAACCAGCATGGACCAGTTAGAAACAGCATGGACCAGTATAAACCAGTATGGACCAGTATGAACCAGTATGGCTCAGCCGCTTGGCGATGCTGCCTGCAGGGGGATGGGCCAGTCAGGACCAGTATGGACCAGTATAAACCAGTTAGAAACAGTATGGGCCAGTTAGAACCAGTTAGAACCAGTATAAACCAGTATGGACCAGTATAAACCAGTATGGACCGGTTAGAACCAGTTAGAACCAGTATAGACCAGTATGAACCAGTGTGGCTCAGCCGCTTGGCGATGCTGCCTGCAGGGGGATGGGCCAGTCAGGACCAGTATGGACCAGTTAGAACCAGTTAGAAACAGTATGGGCCAGTTAGAACCAGTTAGAACCAGTATAAACCAGTATGGACCAGTATAAACCAGTATGGACCAGTTAGAACCAGTTAGAACCAGCATGGACCAGTATACACCAGTTAGAAACAGCATGGACCAGTTAGAACCAGTATGGACCAGTTAGGATCACTATGGGCCAATATAAACCAGTATGAACCAGTATAGACCAGTATGAACCAGTATGGCTCAGCCGCTTGGCGATGCTGCCTGGGGGGGGGATGGGCCAGTTAGAACCAGTATGCACCAGTTAGAACCAGTATGGACCATTATAAACCAGTTAGAACCAGTATGGACCAGTATAAACCAATTAGAACCAGTATGGGCCTGTTAGAACCAGTATGGACCAGTATAAACCAGTTAGAACCAGTATGGACCAGTTAGAACCAGTATGGACCAGTATAAACCAATTAGAACCAGTATAAACCAGTATGGCTCAGCCGCTTGGCGATGCTGCCTGCGGGGGGATGGGCCTGTTAGAACCAGCATGGACCAGTATAAACCAGTACGGACCAGTTAGAACCAGTATGGACCAGTATAAACCAGTTAGAACCAGTATGGACCAGTTAGAACCAGTATGGACCAGTATAAACCAGTATAAACCAGTACAAACCAGTTAGAACCAGCATGGACCAGTTAGAACCAGTACGGACCAGTTAGAACCAGTATGGGCCAGTATAAACCAGTATAGACCAGTATAAACCAGTTAGAACCAGTATAAACCACTTAGAACCAGTATGGGCCAGTATAAACTAGTATACAACAGTATAAACAAGTTAGAACCAGTATAAACCAGTATGGCTCAGCCGCTTGGCAATGCCGCCTGTGGGGGGAAACCAGTTAGGACCAGTATAAACCAGTTAGAACCAGTATGGGCCAGTATCAACTAGTATGGACCAGTATAGACCAGTATAAACCAGTATGGGCCAGTTAAAACCAGTATGGTGGACCAGTATGGCTTAGCTGCTTGGCAATGCTGCCTGGGGGTGGATGGACCAGTTAGAACCAGTAAAAACCAGTATGGACTGGTTAGAACCAGTAAAAACCAGTCAGAACCAGTACAGACCAGTAGAAACCAGTATGGATCAGTATAAAACAGTTAGAACCAGTATAGACCAGTATAGACCAGTATAGACCAGTATGGCTCAGCCGCTTGGCGATGCTGCCTGCAGGGGGACGGACTGGTTAGAACCAGTATAAACCGGTTAGAACCAGTATGGACCAGTATAAACCAGTAACCCCAGCCAGGCTCCTGCCATTGCCTCGGTGCTCCCCAGTATAAACCAGTGCCTCCCAGTAACTCCCAGTCCCTCCTGGTGCTTCCTCATCTCTTCCCAGTCTGTCCCAGTCCCTCCCAGTATGTCCCAGTCTGTCCCAGCCCATCCCAGTCTGTCCCAGTCCCTCCCAGTTCACTCCCAGTCTGTCCCAGTCCCTCCCAGTCTGTCCCAGTCTGTCCCAGCCCATCCCAGTCTGTCCCAGTCCCTCCCAGTTCACTCCCAGTCTGTCCCAGTCCCTCCCAGTCTGTCCCAGTCCCTCCCAGTCTGTCCCAGTCTGTCCCAGCCCATCTCAGTCTGTCCCAGTCCCTCCCAGTTCACTCCCAGTCTGTCCCAGTCCCTCCCAGTCTATCCCAGTCCATCCCAGTTCACTCCCAGTCTGTCCCAGTCCCTCCCAGTCTGTCCCAGTCCATCCCAGTCCCTCCCAGTCTGTCCCAGTCCATACCCAGTCTGTCCCAGTCCATTCCCAGTCTGTCCCAGTCCCTCCCAGTCTATCCCAGTCCATCCCAGTTCACTCCCAGTCTGTCCCAGTCCATCCCAATTCACTCCCAGCCTGTCCCAGTCCATTCCCAGTATGTCCCAGTCCATCCCAGTTCACTCCCAGTCTGTCCCAGTCTGTCCCAGTCCATCCCAGTCCCTCCCAGTCTGTCCCAGTCCATCCCAGTTCACTCCCAGTTCACTCCCAGTCCCTCCCAGTCTGTCCCAGTCCGTCCCAGTTCACTCCCAGTCCATCCCAGTCCCTCCCAGTTCACTCCCAGTACAAACCAGTGGACTCATCAGCAGCCAGGATGCCCTTGCCGGGGGCCACGATGCGCTGGGCGATGGCCCCAGTCTGTCCCAGTCCATCCCAGTTCACTCCCAGTCTGTCCCAGTCCCTCCCAGTTCACTCCCAGTCTGTCCCAGTTCACTCCCAGTCCATCCCAGTTCACTCCCAGTCTGTCCCAGTCCATCCCAGTACAAACCAGTGGACTCATCGGCGGCCAGGATGCCCTTGCCGGGGGCCACGATGCGCTGGGCGATGGCTCCAGTCTGTCCCAGTCCCTCCCAGTCTGTCCCAGTCCCTCCCAGTCTGTCCCAGTCCCTCCCAGTATGTCCCAGTCTGTCCCAGTTCACTCCCAGTCCATCCTAGTCTATCCCAGTTCACTCCCAGTCCATCCCAGTCCATCCCAGTCCATCCCAGTACAAACCAGTGGACTCATCGGCGGCCAGGATGCCCTTGCCGGGGGCCACGATGCGCTGGGCGATGGCTCCAGTCTGTCCCAGTCCCTCCCAGTTCACTCCCAGTCCATCCCAGTCTATCCCAGTTCACTCCCAGTCCATCCCAGTCCATCCCAGTACAAACCAGTGGACTCATCGGCGGCCAGGATGCCCTTGCCGGGGGCCACGATGCGCTGGGCGATGGACGCCAGCTCCTTCTTCTGCTCGGGGGTCAGCGCGGGCACGGGAGGGGACATCCTGGAGGTGGCACTGAGGGGACGCCGTGACGTCAGCCGTGACGTCAGCGGGGTGGCCGTGACGTCACCGCTCACACCTGCGCCGGGGGAGGGGCAGGGACACGGCCACGCCCCGGGGGGGTCCCCAGAAAGGGGAGGGAGGGGGACTGGGAGAGACTGGAGGGGATGGGGAATGAACTGGGAGGGACTGGGAATGAACTGGGAGGGGACTGGGAGGGACTGGAGGGGATGGGGAATGAACTGGGAGGGGACTGGGAATGAACTGGAAGGGGACTGGGAGGGACTGGGAGGGACTGGGAATGAACTGGAAGGGGACTGGGAGGGACTGGAGGGGATGGGGAATGAACTGGGAGGGGACTGGGAGGGACTGGGAATGAACTGGGAGGGGACTGGGAGGGGACTGGGGGCACTGGGAGAAGACTGGGAGTGGTCTGGGGGCACTGGAAGTGAACTGGGGGCACTGGGAGTGGACTGGGAGCGACTGGGGGCACTGGAAAGAGATAAGGAGGGCACTGATAAGGAGGGGGGGCACTGGGAGGGCACTGGGAAGGACTGGGGGCACTGGGAAGAGATAAGGAGGGCACTGATAAGGACTGGGGGCACTGGGAGGGCACTGGAAGTGAACTGGGAGGGACTGGGGGCACTGGAAGTGAACTGGGGGCACTGGGAGTGACTGGGAGTGACTGGTGAAGGTCACAGAGCACTGGGAAGGGACTGGGGAGCACTGGGAGTGAACTGGGAGTGACCAGGAAGGGACTGGGGAGCACTGGGAGTGAACTGGGAGCGACCAGGAAGGGACTGGGGGCACTGGGAGTGAACTGGGAGCGACCAGGAAGGGACTGGGGGCACTGGGAGTGAACTGGGAGCGACCAGGAAGGGACTGGGGGCACTGGGAGGAGATAAGGAGGGCACTGATAAGGACTGGGGGCACTGGGAGGAGACTGGGAGTGAACTGGGAGGGACTGGGAGGAGACTGGGAGTGGTCTGGAGGCACTGGGAGGGGACTGGGAACACTGGGAGTGAACTGGGAGGGACTGGGAAGGGACTGGGAGTGACTGGGAGTAGATTGAGAGTGACTGGGAGGGGACTGGTGGAGGTCAGAGAGCACTGGGAGGGACTGGGGAGCACTGGGAGTGAACTGGGAAGGACTGGGGAGCACTGGGAGTGAACTGGAAAGGACTGGGGAGCACTGGGAGTGAACTGGGAAGGACTGGGGGCACTGGGAGTGAACTGGGAAGGACTGGGGGCACTGGGAAGAGATAAGGAGGGCACTGATAAGACGGGGGGCACTGGGGGGGCACTGGGAGTGAACTGGGAGGGACTGGGAGGAGACTGGGAGGGCTCTGGGAGGAGACTGGGAGTGGTCTGGAGGCACTGGGAGGGGACTGGGAACACTGGGAGTGGACTGGGAGTGCTCTGGGGACACTGGGGGCACTGGGAGTGGACTGGGGGCACTGGGAGTGGACTGGGGGCACTGGGACTGAACTGGGAGGGGACTGGGAGTGCTCTGGGGACACTGGGGGCACTGGGAGTGGACTGGGGGCACTGGGGGCACTGGGACTGAACTGGGAGGGGACTGGGAACACTGGGAGCAAACTGGGAGTGCTCTGGGGACACTGGGGGTGGATGGGGAGGAGACTGGGGAGAACTGGGAGTGAACTGGGGGCACTGGGAATGGACTGGGGGCACTGGGAATGGACTGGGGACACTGGGGGCACTGGGGGCACTGGGAGGGCACTGGGAGGGGACTGGGGACACTGGGGGCACTGGGAATGGACTGGGGGCACTGGGAAGGGACTGGGAGTGGACTGGGGACACTGGGAATGGACTGGGGACACTGGGGGCACTGGGGGCACTGGGACTGAACTGGGAATGGACTGGGGACACTGGGAATGGACTGGGGACACTGGGGGCACTGGGGGCACTGGGACTGAACTGGGAATGGACTGGGGACACTGGGGGCACTGGGAATGGACTGGGAGTGGACTGGGGACACTGGGGGCACTGGGAATGGACTGGGGACACTGGGGGCACTGGGAAGGGACTGGGAGTGGACTGGGGACACTGGGGACACTGGGAATGGACTGGGGACACTGGGAGCACTGGGGGGGGGAGAACCCCAACATTTTGGGGGAAGAACCCGGGATTTGGGGAGGGGGATCCCAGGATTTGAGGGGCAAGAACCCCAAGATTTGGGGAAAAACCACCAGGATTTGGGGAGGGGGATCCCAGGATTTGAGGGGGGAAAAATCTCAAGAATTTTTGGGAAGGACTCCAAGATTTTGAGGGGAAAACCCCAAAATTTGAGAGGGAAAAGCCCAAAATTTTGAGGGCAAACCCCAAGATTTTGAGGGGAAAACCCCAAAATTTGAGAGGGAAAAGCCCAAAATTTTGAGGGCAAACCCCAAGTTCTGAAAGGGAAAAACCCCAAGATTTTGAGGAGAAATCCCAAAATTTCCAGGGAAAAATCCCAAGATTTTGAGGGGGAAAACCCCAAGTTTTTGAGAGGAAGACACCAGGATTTTGAGGGGAAATCCCAAGATTTTAAGGGAAAACCTCAAAATTTTAAGGGCAAAGCCCCAAGATTTTAAGGGCAAAGCCCTAAGATTTTGAGGCAAAACCCCCAAGATTTTAAGGGTAAACCACCAAGATTTTGAGGGGAAATCCCAAGATTTTGAGCAAAACCCCAAAATTTTAAGGGAAAACCACCAGATTTTAAAGGAAAATCCCAAGATTTTAAGGGAAAACCCCAAGATTTTAAGGGAAAACCCCCAGAGTTTAAGGGAAAACCCCAAGATTTTGAGGAGAAAACTCCAAGATTTTAAGGGAAAACCCCAAGACTTTGAGGGAAAACCACCAGATTTTAAGGAAAACCCCCAAGATTTTGAGGAGAAAACCCCAAGACTTTGAGGGAAAACCCCAAGATTTTAAGGGAAAACTCCAAAACTTTAAGGGAAAACCCCAAGATTTCGAGGAAAACCCCCAAGATTTTGAGGAGAAAACCCCAAGATTTTAAGGGAAAACCCCAAACTTTTAAGGGAAAACCCCAAGATTTCGAGGAAAACCCCCAAGATTTTGAGGAGAAATCCCAAGACTTTAAGAGAAAACCAACAGAGTTTAAGGGAAAACCCCAAAACTTTAAGGGTAAAACCTCAAGATTTTGAGGAGAAAACCCCAAAATGTTAAGGGTAAAACCCCAAGATTTTGAGGAGAAAACCCCAAAACTTTAAGGGTAAAACCTCAAGATTTTGAGGAGAAAACCCCAAAACTTTAAGGGTAAAACCTCAAGATTTTGAGGAGAAAACCCCAAAATTTTAAGGGTAAAACCTCAAGATTTTGAGGAGAAAACCCCAAAATTTTAAGGGTAAAACCCCAAGATTTTGAGGAGAAAACCCCAAAATTTTAAGGGAAAACCCCAAAATTTTAAGGGTAAAACCCCAAGATTTTGAGGAGAAAACCCCAAAATTTTAAGGGTAAAACCCCAAGATTTTGAGGAGAAAACCCCAAAATTTTAAGGGAAAACCCCAAAATTTTAAGGGTAAAACCCCAAGATTTTGAGGAGAAAACCCCAAAATGTTAAGGGAAAACCCCAAAATTTTAAGGGTAAAACCCCAAGATTTTGAGGAGAAAATCCCAAACTTTTAAGGGAAAACCCCAAAATTTTAAGGGTAAAACCCCAAGATTTTGAGGAGAAAACCCCAAACTTTTAAGGGAAAACCCCAAAAGTTTAAGGGGAAACCCCAGGACAGGAAAATCCCAGATTGGAAGAGGAAACGCGGGGCGTTCTCGGGGGGCACCGACCGAGTGTCCGGCGGTGTCGGGAGTGTCCGGAGTGTCCGGAGTGTCCGGGAGTGTCCGGAGTGTCCGGAGTGTCCGGCGGTGTCTGGGAGTGTCCGGGAGTGTCTGGGAGTGTCCGGAGTGTCCGGAGTGTCCGGAGTGTCCGCGGTGTCCGGTGGTGTCCGGAGTGTCCGCAGGGTCCGGGAGCTGCGGGAGCCGAGCCGGGAATGGCCGGGGGGGCCCCGAGAGCCGGGAAAAGCCGCGGGCCGGCCCCGCCCCCGCCAAGGGCGTTTCAAGGGGAGCAGGAGGAGGAGGAGGAGGAGGAGGAGGAGGAGGAGAACCGGGAAAGCACCGGGCACCCCTCCCCCACCGCCCTTTGCACCCCAAACCGGAACAAGGAACCCTAAAATCTGCACTGCAACCCGAAAATCTGCACTGGAACCCTAAAATCTGCACTGGAACCCTAAAATCTGCACTGGAACCCTAAAATCTGCACTGTGCACCCCAAATCTGAATGTGGGACCCTAAAATCTGCACTGTGCACCCCAAATCTGAATGTGGGACCCTAAAATCTGCACTGTGCACCCCAAATCTGAACAGGAACCCTAAAATCTGCACTGTGCACCCCAAATCTGAACAAGGAGCCCTAAAATCTGCACTGGAACCCTAAAATCTGCACTGTGCACCCCAAATCTGAACAGGAACCCTAAAATCTGCACTGTGCACCCCAAATCTGAACAAGGAGCCCTAAAATCTGCACTGGAACCCTAAAATCTGCACTGTGCACCCCAAATCTGAACAGGAACCCTAAAATCTGCACTGGAACCCGAAAATCTGCACTGTGCACCCCAAATCTGAATGTGGGACCCTAAAATCTGCACTGTGCACCCCAAATTCCACTTTTTTACCCCAAATTCTGCCTTTTTTTTGCCCCAAATTCAACTTTTTTACTCCCAAGTCTGATTTTTGCACCCCAAATTTTGATTTCTTCACACCAAAATTTGATTTTTGCACCCCAAATCTGCTTTTTGCACCCTAAAATTCCACTTTTTCACCCCAAAATTCCATTTTTTACCCCCAAATCCGCCTTTTTTACCCCAAATTCTGCCTTTTTTACCCCAAATTCCACTTTTTTTACTCCCAAATCTGCTTTTTGCACCCCAAAATTCGACTTTTTCACCCCAAAATGTGACTTTTGCACCTCGAAATCTGAATGTGGGACCCTAAAATCTGCACTGTGCACCCCAAATTCAACTTTTTTACCCCAAATTCTGCCTTTTTTTTGCCCCAAATTCCACTTTTTTACTCCCAAGTCTGATTTTTGCACCCCAAAATTTGACTTTTTCACACCAAGATTTGACTTGTGCACCCCAAATCTGATTTTTGCACCCTAAAATTCGACTTTTTCACCCCAAAATTCCTTTTTTACCCCCAAATCCGCCTTTTTTACCCCCAAATTCCACTTTTTCTACTTCCAAATTCCACTTTTTGTACTCCCAAATCTGCTTTTTGCACCCCGAAATTCGACTTTTTCACACCAAAATTTGACTTTTGCACCTCGAAATCTGCATTGGAACCCTAAAATCTGCACTGTGCACCCCAAATTCAACTTTTTTACCCCAAATTCTGCCTTTTTTTGCCCCAAATTCCACTTTTTTACTCCCAAGTCTGATTTTTGCACCCCAAAATTTGACTTTTTCACACCAAGATTTGACTTGTGCACCCCAAGTCTGATTTTTGCACCCTAAAATTCGACTTTTTCACCCCAAAATTCCATTTTTACCCCAAAATCCGCCTTTTTTACCCCAAATTGTGCCTTTTGCACCCCCAAATTCCACTTTTTTACTCCCAAATCCGATTTTTGCACCCCAAAATTCGACTTTTTCACACCAAAATTTGACTTTTGCTCCCACAATCAGTCTTTTCCATCTTTAATTTCGACTTTTTCATCCCAAAATTCAGTTTTTTACCCCAAATCCACCCTTTTTCACCCCAAAATCTGCCTTTCGCACCCCCAAATTCAACTTTTTCTCTCACAAATCCAACATTTGCGCCCCAAATTCGACTTTTTCACCCCAAAATTCCACTTTTTTCACCCCAAATCCGCCTTTTGCACCCCAAAATGTGACTTTTTCACTCACAAATCGGACTTTTTTTACCCAAAATCCGCCTTTTGCAGCCCCATTTTTTACTTCAGCACCCCAAATTCGTGTTTTTCACCCCAAAATCTGCCCTTTTCACCCCCAAAACTGCGATTTTCACCTCGAATTTGACACTTTCTGCCCCAAATCTGACATTTTTTGCCTCAAATTCACCCCGTTCTGCCCCAAAATCTCCCTCCAGACCTCAACCTCAGCTTTTTTAGTCCTAAATTTGCATTTTTTTGCCCCAAATCAGCCCCTTTTTGCCTCATTTTTTGCCCAGTTCTGCCCCAAAATCAGCTTTTTTTACTCCCAAATTTGCCCCTCAGGCACCAAAAATCTGCCTTTTTTTCACCTCAGTATTGACTTTTTCACCCCCAAATTCTCCCATTTTCACCTCAGAATTTCTCCCCCTCACCCCAAAATCTGCATTTCCCCCACCCAAAACTGCTCCAGCCCCTCAAAAATCTTCTTTTTCACCCCCAAAATCCGCAGCCAGACACCAAAATCCGATTTTTTTACCTCACAATTTTCTCCCCAGATCCCAATATTTCCCTTTTCACCCACAAATCTGCATTTTTTTAACCTCAGGATCTCCTCCCAACCACTAAATCTGCACTTTTCACACCAAAATTTGCACTTTTCACCTCAGAATTTCCTACCACGCCCCCCAAATTTGCCTTTTTTTACCTCAAAATCCACCCCAGACCCCAAAATCTGCACTTATCACCTCAAAATCTGCTCCCTCTGCCTCAGGATTTCCTTCCAACACCCCAAATTTGCATTTTTTTTACCTCAAAATTTGCATTTTTACCTGAAAATCTGCACTTTTTACCTCAAAATCTGCACTTTTCACCTCAAAATCTGCACTTTTCACCTCAAAATCTGCACTTTTTTACCTCAAAATCTACACTTTTTACCTCAAAACCTGCACTTTTTACTTCAGGATTTCCTCCCAAACTCCAAAATTCACAATTTAACCTCAAAATCTGCACTTTTCTCCTCAAAACCTCCTCTTTTTTACCTCAGGATTTCCTCCCAACCCCCCAGTTTGCCCTTTTCACCCCAAAATCTGCATTTTTACCCCAAAAATCTGCATTTTCACCTCAAAATCTGCATTTTCAGCTCAAAAATCTGCTTTTTTACCTCACAATCTCCACTTTTTACCTCACGATTTCCTCACCCACCACAAAGTCTGCCCCGGATCACAAAATCTGCACTTTTCACCTCAAAATCTGCACTTTTCACCACAAAATCTGCACTTTTCACCTCAAAATCTGCACTTTTCACCTCAAAATCTGCACTTTTCACCTCAAAATCTGCACTTTTCACCTCAAAATCTGCACTTTTTACTTCAGATTTTCCTGCCAAATTCCAAATTTCCCAATTTTAACCTCAAAATCTGCACTTTTCTCCTCAAAACCTCCTCTTTTTACCTCATGGTTTCCTCACCCACCACATATTGTGCCCCGGATCCCAAAATCTGCACTTTCCACCTCAAAATCTGCACTTTTTACCTCAAAACCTGCATTTTTCACCTCAAAAAATGCATTTTTTACTTCAAAATTTCCTGCCAAACTCCAGAATTCCCAACTTTAACTTAAAAATCGCTTTTCTTACCTCACAATCTCCACTTTTTACCTCACGTTTTCCTCACTCACCACAAAATCTGCCCCGGATCCCAAAATCTGCACTTTTCACCTCAAAATCTGCACTTTTCACCACAAAATCTGCACTTTTTACTTCAGATTTTCCTGCCAAATTCCAAAATTCCCAATTTTAACCTCAAAATCTGCACTTTTCTCCTCAAAACCTCTTCTTTTTACCTCACGGTTTCCTCACCCACCACAAAATCTGCCCCGGATCCCAAAACCTGCACTTTTCACCTCAAAATCTGCACTTTTCACCTCAAAAAATGCATTTTTGACTTCAAAATTTCTTCCCAAATTCCAAAATTGCCAATTTTAACCTCAAACTCGCTTTTTTAACCTCAAAATTTCCACTTTTTACCTCACGATTTCCTCACCCACCACAAAATCTGCCTCAGACCCCAAAATCTGCACTTTTCACCTCAAAATCTGCACTTTTTACCTCAAAATCTGCACTTTTGACTCCAGAATTTCCTCCCAAACACCAAAATTTCCCAATTTTAACTCCAAAATCGCTTTTCTTACCTCACAATCTCCACTTTTTACCTCACGATTTCCTCACCCACCACAAAATCTACCCCGGATCCCAAAATCTGCACTTTTCACCTCAAAATCTGCACTTTTCACCTCAAAATCTCCACTTTTGACTCCAGAATTTCCTCCCAAACACCAAAATTCCCAATTTTAACTTCAAAATCGCTTTTCTTACCTCACAATCTCCACTTGTTACCTCACGATTTCCTCACCCACCACAAATTCTGCCCCGGATCCCAAATCCTGCACTTTTCACCTCAAAACCTGCACTTTTCACCTCAAAAAATGCATTTTTTACTTCAAAATTTCCTGCCAAACTCCAGAATTCCCAATTTTAACTCCAAAATCGCTTTTCTTACCTCACAATCTCCACTTTTTACCTCACGATTTCCTCACCCACCACAAAATCTGCCCCGGATCCCAAAACCTGCACTTTTCACCTCAAAACTTGCACTTTTCACCTCAAAACTTCCTGCCGAACTCCAAAATTGCCGATTTTAACCTCAAATTCACTTTTCTTACCTCACAATCTCCACTTTTTACTTCACGATTTCCTCACCCACTACAAAACGTGCCCTGGTTCCCAAAATCTGCACTTTTAACCTCAAAACCTGCACTTTTCACCTCAAAAAATGCATTTTTGACTTCAAAATTTCTTCCCAAATTCCAAAATTGCCAATTTTAACCTCAAACTCGCTTTTTTAACCTCAAATTTTCCACTTTTTACCTCACGATTTCCTCACCCACCACAAAATCTACCCCGGATCACAAAATCTGCACTTTTCACCTCAAAATCTGCACTTTTCACCTCAAAATCTGCACTTTTTACTTCAGATTTTCCTGCCAAATTCCAAATTTCCCAATTTTAACCTCAAAATCTGCACTTTTCTCCTCAAAACCTCTTCTTTTTACCTCATGGTTTCCTCACCCACCACAAAATCTGCCCTGGATTCCAAAATCTGCACTTTTCACCTCAAAAATCTGCACTTTCCACCTCAAAATCTGCACTTTTAACCTCAAAACCTGCACTTTTCACCTCAAAAAATGCATTTTTTACTTCAAAATTTCCTGCCAAACTCCAGAATTCCCAATTTTAACTCCAAAATCGCTTTTCTTACCTCACAATCTCCACTTTTTACCCTCACGTTTTCCTCACCCACCACAAAATCTGCCCCGGATCCAAATCCTGCACTTTTCACCTCAAAACCTGCATTTTTTACTTCAGATTTTCCTCCCAAATTCCAAAATTCCAATTTTAACCTCAAAATCTGCACTTTTCTCCTCAAAACCTCCTCTTTTTACCTCATGGTTTCCTCACCCACCACATATTGTGCCCCGGATCCCAAAATCTGCACTTTTTCACCTCAAAACCTGCACTTTTCACCTCAAAACCTGCACTTTTAACCTCAGGATTTCCTCCCAAACACCAAAATTCACAATTTTTAACCTCAAAATCGCTTTTCTTACTTCAAAATCTCCACTTTTTACCTCACGATTTCCTCACCCACCACAAAATCTGCCTCAGACCTCCAAATTTGCACTTTTCACCCCAAAATCTGCACTTTTCACCTCAAAACCTGCACTTTTTTTTTTCCTTCAGGATTGCCCTCTGCCCCCAAACCCCTCATTTTCACCCAAAATCCACTTTTTTACCTCAAACCCCCGCACTTTTTTAACCTCCAAACCTGCGCCTTTCCCCTCACGACTTCCTCCAACCGCCCAAAACGTTCCCCCGGACGCCCAAAATTTCGCCTTTTTCCCCCTCTAATTCCGCCCTTTCAGCCCAAATCCCGCCTTTTCCACGCCAGACTGAGCCCGTTTCCCTCACAGTTCCCCGCCCGGCCCCAAATTCGCCCTTTTTCACCCAAAATTCCGCCCCCCCCCCAACCTGGGCTCCGCTGAGGCGCTCTCGAGGCGTGGGCGGTGCTTGCGATGATTACGTCACCGCATGCCCGCCCCCGAGTGGGCGGAGCCTTAAAAGGGCAACGCCGCGAGCTGAGTCACGGTGGGGCCCACCGGGGGGTTTGGGGTCCCGGGGGGGATTTTGGGGTTCCCGGGGGGATTTTGGGGGGTCCCGAAGGGATTTTGGGGTTTCTGACGGATTATCCTGCGAGTTTTGCGGTGCCTCAGGAGGTTTGGAGTTCAGGGGGGGTCGTTTTTGGGGTACGAGGGGGAGATTTTGGGGGTTCAGGGTCAGTTTTTGGGGCATCCCTTGTGGGGTTCAGGGGTAATTTTTGGGGTTCAGGGGGCTCCATTTTGGGGTTCTTGGGGTCAGTTTTGGGGTTCCCGGGGGGATTTTGGGGTCCAGGGGCAGTTTGGGGCTTCAGGGTGGGAATTTTGGGCTTCCCGGGGGGCATTTTTGGGGTTCGGGGACATTTTTGGGGTTCTGAGTCAATTTTGGGGGGCCAGGATCAGTTTTGGGGTGCGGGGGGTCAGTTTGGGGGCTCAGGGTCAGTTTTGGGGTGCCCGAGATCAATTTGGGGTCTCGGCTCAGGTTTAGGGGGGTGGATTTTGGCCTCCGGGGCAGTTTTGGGGTTCAGGAGGATTTTTGGGGGGTGTCCCAGCCCCATTCCGGGAGGAATTTTTGGGTTTCGGGGTCATTTTTGGCTTTGGGAGGGATTTGGGGACAATCCCGGGGGGTTTTTGGGGTCCGGGGAGGGATTTGGGGACAATCCCGGGAGATTTTTGGGGTCCGGGGGATTTTTGGGGACAATCTCCCCCCCTCCCCAGGCGGATTTTGGGGAATTTTTGGGGTCTCTCTCCTCCCCCAGGCAGATTTTGGGGGATTTTGTGTTATTTTTGGGTCTCTCTCCCTCCTCAGGCGGATTTTGGGTTATTTTGGGTTATTTTTGGGGTCTCTCCCTCCCAGGCATATTTTAGGGGATTTTTGGGCTCTCCCCCCCCACCAAGCAGATTTTTGGGTTATTTTTGGGGTCTCTCCCTCCCAGGCGGATTTTTGGGTTATTTTTGGGGTCTCTCCCTCCCCAAGCAGATTTTGGGGAATTTTTGGGGTCCCTCCCTCCCAGGCGGATTTTTGGGTTATTTTTGGGGTCTCCCTCCCTCCCAGGCGGATTTTTGGGTTATTTTGGGGTCTCCCTCCCTCCCCAAGCAGATTTTGGGTTATTTTGGGGTCTCTCCCTCCCAGGCGGATTTTTGGGTTATTTTGGGGTCTCCCTCCCTCCCCAAGCAGATTTTGGGGGATTTTCGGCACCTTTCGGCTCTCTCTCCCCCGCAGAGCGCTTGGGGCTATTTTTGGGGCTCTTTTCGGGGTTTTTTGGGGCTCACTCACCGTGGGGTGTTCCGGGGGCGGCGCGGGGGGCTCCGGGGGCTCCCCCTTATATCGGGGTGGGGGGGGGGGACCCCCCCCGTGACCTTCTCGGGTCCCCTTTGGCCCTTTCGGGAGCCCAAAATAGCCCCGCCCCTCCCCCACCCCTGCGCGCCCGCGCTGGGGGAGGGGTGAGGCCGCCCCTCCCCCCCCCCAGCCGATTTTGGGGACCCCCCCCCTTTATTTAACCCCCGATTTTGGGGGTTTCCCCCCCGTTTTGGGGACTCCTTTTGGCCCCTCCCCCCATTTTTGGGGACCCCCCCCTCCCAATTCCCCAATTTTTGGGACCCTCCCCCCGCTTTTTTTTTTTTTTTTTTTTTTTTGGGGGGGTCCCCGCCCCTAATTTTGGGGTTCCCTTTTTACCCCTCCCCCATTTTGGGGTACAATCCCCCACCCCCTGTTTGCCCCTCCCCCCCCCATTTCGGGACCCCTCCCCCAAATTTTTCGGACCCCAAATTTGGCCCCTCCCCCTTTTTAGGACCCTAAATTTTGGGCCCCTGCCCCTTTTTAGGACCCTAATTTTGGCCCTCCCCCTTTTTGGGACCCCAAATTTGGCCCCTCTCCCTTTTTAGGACCACAAATTTGGCCCCTCCCCCTTTTCTGGGACCCCAAATTTGGCCCCTCCCCCTTTTTGGGACCCTAAATTTTGGGGCTCCTCCTCCCCCCCCCCCCCCCAAATTTTGGGGTCCCCCTTTGACCCTCCCCCTCTTTCGGGATCTAATGAGGGGGCGTGGCCCGTGGCCTCCGTGGCGCGAGGGGCGGAGCCACCTCCCCCTTCCTTACGTCAACGTTAAAATCTCATTAATATTCATCAGAGCACTCGAGTTAACCGTTAAAATCTCGTTAATATTCATGAGCGCAGCCAAGGTGATCGTTATTATGCTAAATAGCAGCGCGTAGCCCCGCCCAGCTCATAAATATGCAACGAAACGCCGCCGTCGCCGTGGCAACCCCTCCCCGCGCGCTCCCATTGGCCGCCCGTCCCTCAAAACCCCGCCCTTCTCCTCTCCACCAATCAGCGCCGCTCCCCGTGCCGCCTCAGCCAATCAGCGCCCCTGCAACGCCTCACTCTGCCCCGCGACGCTTCCTGATTGGCTGCCGGGCTCCGCCAATCAGCGCGCGCGGCGTTCCCGCCGTTGCTGTGGGGACGGCGCGGCCGCCGGAGGGGGCGGAGCGGCCCTGATGGGGATCCATGCAAATTTATGTAAATGAGCGGCGGGAGCACCGCCCTGAATATTCATGAGGCGCTGAGGGAGGCCGCAGACCCGCCCGGGTGTCGGTGAGGGGGAGATTTATGCAAATTTACCGGGGGGGGGAGGGATGGAGGGAGGGATGGGGTGGGGGCCATGGGGGCGGGGTGAAGGGTTTGGATCCTCCCCTTGCCGCAAGACCACGCCCATTTGATGACCTAACCTTTCGACCACGCCCCTTATCCCACGACAAGCCCCGCCCCTCACGGAGAGACACGCCTGCATATTTTATACAAGCCACGCCCCTCACCTAGAGACCACGCCCCTCCAGCCATTCCCCATCCCCTGATTGGCTCCTTCCCCGAAGCCCCGCCCCCTCCATGCATTCCCATTTTTCTTCCCGGTGTCCCTTTGTCCCCCTCCCCCACTGGCCCCTCCCTCTCTTTAGCCCCTCCCCCTCAACCCCTCCCCTTCAAGTCCTGCCCCCTTCCCAAAGCCACGCCCTTACAGAAAACCCCGCCCCCTCTCAAGCCCCGCCCCTTCATTCCCAGCGTCCCCTTGTCCCTTCTGTCCCCACCCCCACTGACCCATCCCCCTTAAGCCCCGCCCTCTTCCAAGCCCCGCCCCTTTCCCGTGTCCTCTGTGTCCCCTTTGTCCCCTCCCCCTCAGGCCCCGCCCCCTCTGCTCCCATCCCCCACTGACCCTCCCCCCATAGCCACGCCCCTAAATCCCAATAAGCCCCGCCCTCCACAAGCCCCGCCCCTGCCGTTCCCCTTGTCCCGTGTCCCCATCCCCCTTGGCCACGCCCTAACCTATAGCCCCGCCCTCCCAAGCCACGCCCCCCTCATTCCCTGTGTCCCCCATCCCCCTTGGCCACGCCCCTAACCCCATAGCCCCGCCCCCGCCGCTCATGGTGTCCCTCCCGTTGTCCCCATCCCCTTGGCCACGCCCCTAATCCATAGCCCCGCCCTCCCCAAGCCCCGCCCCCTCATTCCCGGTGTCCCCTGTGTCCCCATCCCCCTTGGCCACGCCCCTAACCCCATAGCCCCGCCCCCCAAAGCCCCGCCCCGCCGCTCCCGGTGTCCCTCCCGGTGTCCCGTTGTCCCCATCCCCTTGGCCACGCCCCTAATCCATAGCCCCGCCCTCCCCAAGCCCCGCCCCGCCGCTCCCGGTGTCCCTCCCGGTGTCCCCTGGCCCCGCCCCCTCCGGCCATGCCCGCTCCCCGCGCTGTCCCCGCCGTCCGTGCCGCTGTCCCCGCCGCCCCCGGGCTGTCCCCGCGCTGTCCCCTCGCCGTCCCCTCGCCGTCCCCTCGCCGTCCCCTCGCCGCCCATCCCCCCTGACGCCGCCGCCCCGCCCCCCCGGCAGGCCCCGCCCGGCCGGCCATGCCCGGGGCCGCGGTGTCGCCGGTGTCGCCGGTGTCGCGCGCGGCGCTGCCGCTGTTCCCGGCGCTGCCGGCGGGGCTGCTGTGCCTGCCGGGGCTGCTCTTCTTCCCGGGGCTCTTCCTGCTGGCCCGCCGCGCGCTGGCCTCCATCGCCGGCTGTCCCCAGAGCCGCGCCACCGTGCTGGCCGCCAGGTGACACCGCGGGGACAGGGACAGGGGATGGGGATGGGGACAGGGACAGGGGACAGGGGATGGGGACAGGGACAGGGACAGGGAATGGGGATGGGGACAGGGGACAGGGATGGGGACGGGGACACCGTGCTGGCCGCCAGGTGACACCGCGGGGACAGGGGACAGGGGATGGGGATGGGGACAGGGACAGGGGACAGGGGAATGGGGATGGGGACAGGGACAGGGGATGGGGACAGGGACAGGGACAGGGGATGGGGATGGGGACAGGGACAGGGACAGGGGACAGGGGAATGGGGATGGGGACAGGGACAGGGACAGGGGACAGGGGACAGGGACAGGGGATGGGGACAGGGACAGTGGACAGGGGATGGGGATGGGGACAGGGACAGGGACAGGGGACAGGGGATGGGGATGGGGACAGGGACAGGGGACAGGGAAGGGGACAAGGGACAAGGGACAGGGGATGGGGACAGGGGACAGGGACGGGGACAGGGGATGGGGACAGGGACAGGGGTCAGGGACACCGTGCTGGCTGCCAGGTGACACCGCGGGGACAGGGGACAAGGGATGGGGATGGGGACAGGGGACAAGGGACAGGGGATGGGGACAGGGGATGGGGACATGGGACAGGGACAGGGGGACAGGTGGGGGACCCTCGCCATGGCCACCGTGCTGGCTGCCAGGTGGCCTTGGGGACAGCCAGGGGACAGGGAGGGGACAAGGAGGGGACGAGGAGGGGACAAGGATGGGGACAAGGAGGGGACAAGGAAGGGGACGGATGGGGCATGGAGAGGACATGGAGGGGACAGGGAGGGGACAAGGAGGGGGGCAGGGAGAGGACAGAGATGGGGACATGGAAGGGACAGGGAGGGGACAGGGATGGGGACGAGGAGGGGACAAGGATGGGGACAAGGAGGGGAAAGGGAGAGGACAAGGAGGGGACATGGAGGGGACAGGGATGGGGGCAGGGAGAGGACAGAGATGGGGACACTGAGGGGACAGGGATGGGGACACTGAGGGGACAGGGATGGGTGGCACTGGGCCAGGGAGGGGCCAGGGGTGGGGACAGGGCCAGGGACAGGGCTGGGGACACTGCGGGGACAGGGATTGGGACAGGACCAAGGACAGGGCTGGGGACACTGCAGGGACAGGGATGGGGACAGGACCAAGGACAGGGATGGGGACACTGCAGGGACAGGGATGGGGACAGGACCAAGGACAGGGATGGGGACACTGCAGGGACACGGATGGGGACAGGACCAAGGACAGGGATGGGGACACTGCAGGGACAGGGCTGGGTGAGGCTGGGCCAGGGCCAGGAAGGGGACAAGGATGGGACAGGGAGGGGACAGGGATGGGGGACACTGCAGGGACAGGGATGGGGACAGGACCAAGGACAGGGCCAGGGACACTGCAGGGACACGGATGGGTGGCACCGGGACAGGGAGGGGACAGGGATGGGGACAGGGCTGGGGACACTGCAGGGACAGGGCTGGTGACACTGAGAGGACAGGGCTGGGGACAGGACCAACGACAGGGCTGGGGACACTGCAGGGACAGGGATGGGTGGCATCGGGCCAGGGATGGGGACAGGGCCAGGGACACTGCAGGGACAGGGCTGGGGACACTGCAGGGACAAGGACAGGGATGGGTGACACCGGGCCAGGGCCAGGAAGGGGACAAGGATGGGACAGGGAGGGGGACAGGGAGGGGACAGGGAGGGGACAGGGATGGGGACACTGCAGGGACAGGGCTGGGTGGCACCAGGCCAGGGAAGGGACAGGGATGGGGACAGGGCCAGGGACACTGCAGGGACAGGGATGGGGACACTGAGGGGACAAGGACCTGGATGGGTGACACCGGGCCAGGGCCAGGAAGGGGACAAGAATGGGACAGGGAGGGGACAGGGAGGGGACAGGGAGGGGACAGGGATGGGGACACTGCAGGGACAGGGCTGGGTGGCACCGGGCCAGGGAAGGGACAGGGAGGGGACAGGGATGGGGACAGGGATGGGGACAGGGATGGGGACACTGCAGGGACAGGGCTGGGTGGCACCGGGCCAGGGAGGGGACAGGGGGGGGACAGGGAGGGGACAGGGATGGGGACAAGGCCACTTCCAGGCCGCTGGTGGCCTGGGCAGGAGGGATCAGGGACAGTGACAGTGACAAGGCCAGGCCGGGGGGGTTGGGGACAATCCGGGAGGATTGGGGACAATCCAGGGGGATTGGGGACAATCGGGGGGGGGGGGATCAGGGACAGGACAGGGACAATCCGGGGGGGGGGGAGGGGTTGGGGACAATCCGGGGGGGATTTGGGGACAATCCAGGGGGGGTTGGGGACACTCCAGGGGGGTTGGTGACAATCCGGGAGGGGTTGGTGACAATCCGGGGGGGGTTGGTGACACTCGGGGGGGGTCGGTGACACTCCAGGGGGGGTTGGTGACAATCCGGGGGGGGTTGGTGACACTCGGGGGGGGTTGGTGACACTCCAGGGGGGGTTGGTGACACTCTGGGGGGGGTTGGTGACAATCCGGGGGGGGGGTTGGTGACACTCCGGGGGGGGGTTGGTGACAATCCAGGGGGGGTTGGTGACACTCCGGGGGGGGTTGGTGACAATCCGGGGGGGTTGGTGACAATCCAGGGGGTTGGTGACAATCCGGGGGGGGGTTGGTGACACTCCGGGGGGGGTTGGTGACAATCCGGGGGGGGCAGGGCAGGATTAGCCGGTGACGCGGGGGACAGCGCGGGGACACGGGGACACGGCTTAGGGACGTCAGCGCGGGCCCAGCCCCCCCCGTGTCACCCGTGTCACCTCTGTGTCACCCGCGTGTCACCCGTGTCCCCATACCCCGCCGTGTCACCCGTGTCACCTCCGTGTCACCCACCTGTCACCTGTGTCCCCATCCCCCGCCGTGTCACCCGTGTCACCTCCGTGTCACCCGCGTGTCACCCGTGTCCCCATACCCCGCTGTGTCACCTGTGTCATCTCCGTGTCACCCGCCTGTCACCCGTGTCCCCATCCCCCGCCGTGTCACCCGTGTCACCTGTGTGTCACCCGCGTGTCACCCGTGTCCCCATCCCCCGCTGTGTCACCCGTGTCACCTCTGTGTCACCCGCGTGTCACCCGTGTCCCCATCCCCCGCTGTGTCACCCGTGTCACCTCCGTGTCACCCGCCTGTCACCCGTGTCCCCATCCCCCGCCGTGTCACCCGTGTCACCTCCGTGTCACCCACCTGTCACCCGTGTCCCCATCCCCCGCCGTATCACCCGTGTCACCTGTGTGTCACCCGCGTGTCACCCGTGTCCCCATCCCCCGCCGTGTCACCTGTGTCATCTCCGTGTCACCTGTATCACCTCAGTGTCACCCGCGTGTCACCCGTGTCACCTCGGTGTCACCCGCGTGTCACCACTGTCCCCACACCCCCCTGTGTCCCTGTGTCCCCCCCGTGTCACTGCTGTCCCCACATCTGTCCTGTCCCCATGTGTCTCCCCTGTGTCACCCCTGATGTCCCCTGATGTCCCCATGTCCCCTGTGTCCCCTGATGTCCCCTGATGTCCCTGTGTCACCCCTGTGTCCCCAGGCTGGTGTCCCCGGGGCTGCTGTCCCTGTGTCCCCGTGTCCCCTGTGTCACCCCTGTGTCCCCTGTGTCCCCTGATGTCCCCTGTGTCCCCTGTGTCACCCCTGATGTCCCCATGTCGCTGTCCCCAGGCTGCTGTCCCCGGTGCTGCTGTCCCCATGTCCCCATGTCCCCTGTGTCACCCCTGTGTCACACCTGTGTCACCCCTGATGTCCCTGTGTCCCTGTCCCCAGGCTGGTGTCCTCAGTGCTGCTGTCCCTGTGTCCCCGTGTCCCCTGTGTCACCCCTGATGTCCCTGTGTCACCCCTGTGTCCCCAGGCTGGTGTCCTCAGTGCTGCTGTCCCCGTGTCCCCTGTGTCACCCCTGTGTCCCCTGTGTCCCCTGATGTCCCCCGTGTCCCCTGTGTCACCCCTGATGTCCCCATGTCGCTGTCCCCAGGCTGCTGTCCCCGGTGCTGCTGTCCCCATGTCCCCTGTGTCCCCTGATGTCCCTGTGTCACCCCTGTTTCACCCCTGATGTCCCCATGTCCCTGTCCCCTGTGTCACCCCCATGTCCCTGTCCCCAGGCTGCTGTCCTCGGTGCTGCTGTCCCTGTGTCCCCGTGTCCCCTGTGTCACCCCTGTGTCCCTGTGTCCCCTGATGTCCCCTGTGTCACCCCTGTGTCACCCAATGTGTCCCCTGTGTCCCCAGGCTGGTGTCCTCGGTGCTGCTGTCTCTGTGTCACCCCTGTGTCCCCTGTGTCCCCTGTGTCACCCCTGTGTCCCCTGTGTCCCCTGTGTCACCCCTGTGTCACCCCTGTGTCACCCCCGTGTCACCCCTGTGTCACCCCTGTGTCACCCCTGTGTCACCCCCGTGTCACCCCCGTGTCACCCCTGTGTCCCCTGATGTCCCCATGTCCCCTGATGTCCCCATGTCACTCCTGTGTCCCCAGGCTGCTGTCCTCGGTGCTGATGTCCCCGTGTCCCCTGTGTCACCCCCGTGTCACCCCCGTGTCACCCCCGTGTCACCCCTGTGTCACCCCTGTGTCCCCTGTGTCACCCCTGTGTCCCCTGTGTCCCCTGATGTCCCCTGTGTCACCCCTGTGTCCCCAGGCTGGTGTCCTCGGTGCTGCTGTCCCCGTGTCCCCTGTGTCACCCCTGTGTCACCCCCGTGTCACCCCTGTGTCACCCCTGTGTCCCCTGATGTCCCCTGTGTCACCCCTGTGTCACCCCCGTGTCACCCCCGTGTCACCCCTGTGTCCCCTGATGTCCCCATGTCCCCTGTGTCACCCCTGTGTCACCCCTGTGTCACCCCTGTGTCACCCCTGTGTCCCCTGATGTCCCCATGTCCCCTGTGTCCCCAGGCTGGTGTCCTCGGTGCTGCTGTCCCTGTGTCACCCCTGATGTCCCCGTGTCACCCCTGTGTCACCCCCATGTCACCCCTGATGTCCCCGTGTCACCCCCGTGTCACCCCCGTGTCACCCCCGTGTCACCCCTGTGTCCCCTGATGTCCCCGTGTCACCCCTGTGTCCCCGTGTCACCCCCGTGTCCCTGTGTCCCCAGGCTGGTGTCCTCGGTGCAGGCCGTGATGGCCTCCACGGCCGGGTACATCATCTCCAGCTCCTGCCAGCACGTCATCGATGACCAGTGAGTGACACCGGGGACACCGGGGACACCTGGGACACCTGGGGACACCGGGGACACCTGGGGACACCTGGGGACACCTGGGACACCTGGGCACACCTGGGGACAGCTGGGGACACCGGGAACACCTGGGGACACCTGGGGACACCTGGGGACAGCTGGGGACAGCTGGGGACACCTGGGACACCTGGGACACCTGGGGACACCTGGGGACACCTGGGGACAGCTGGGACACCTGGGGACAGCTGGGGACACCTGGGGACACCTGGGGACACACCTGGGGACAGCTGGGGACACCTGGGGACAGCTGGGACACCTGGGGACAGCTGGGGACACCTGGGGACACCTGGGGACACACCTGGGGACAGCTGGGGACACCTGGGACACCTGGGGACACCTGGGGACACACCTGGGGACAGCTGGGGACACCTGGGGACACCTGGGGACACACCTGGGGACAGCTGGGGACACCGGGGACACCTGGGGACAGCTGGGACACCTGGGGACACCTGGGACACCTGGGACACACCTGGGGACAGCTGGGACACCGGGGACACCTGGGGACAGCTGGGGACACCTGGGATACACCTGGGACACCTGGGACACACCTGGGGACAGCTGGGACACCGGGGACACCTGGGGACACACCTGGGACACCTGGGGACACCTGGGGACACCTGGGGACACCGGGGACACCTGGGACACCTGGGGACACCTGGGGACACCTGGGGACACCGGGGACACCTGGGGACACCTGGGACAGCTGGGACACCTGGGGACACCTGGGGACACCGGGGACACCTGGGGACACCTGGGACAGCTGGGGACACCTGGGGACAGCTGGGGACACCTGGGGACACCTGGGACACCTGGGGACAGCTGGGGACACCTGGGGACACCTGGGACACCTGGGGACACCTGGGACAGCTGGGGACACCTGGGGACAGCTGGGGACACCTGGGGACACCTGGGGACACACCTGGGGACAGCTGGGGACACCTGGGACACCTGGGACACCTGGGACACCTGGGGACACACCTGGGGACAGCTGGGGACACCTGGGGACACCTGGGGACACCTGGGGACACACCTGGGGACAGCTGGGGACACCTGGGGACACCTGGGGACACACCTGGGGACAGCTGGGGACACCTGGGACACACCTGGGGACAGCTGGGACACCGGGGACACCTGGGGACAGCTGGGGACACCTGGGATACACCTGGGACACCTGGGACACACCTGGGGACAGCTGGGACACCGGGGACACCTGGGGACACACCTGGGACACCTGGGGACACCTGGGGACACCGGGGACACCTGGGACACCTGGGGACACCTGGGGACACCTGGGGACACCGGGGACACCTGGGGACACCTGGGGACACCTGGGACAGCTGGGACACCTGGGGACACCTGGGGACACCGGGGACACCTGGGGACACCTGGGGACACCTGGGACAGCTGGGACACCTGGGGACACCTGGGGACACCGGGGACACCTGGGGACACCTGGGGACAGCTGGGGACACCTGGGGACACCTGGGACACCTGGGACACCTGGGGACAGCTGGGGACACCGGGGACAGCTGGGGACACACCTGGGGACACCTGGGACACCTGGGGACACCTGGGGACACCTGGGACACCTGGGGACACCTGGGGACACCGGGGACAGCTGGGGACACCGGGGACACCTGGGACACCTGGGGACACCTGGGACACCTGGGACACCTGGGACACCTGGGACACACCTGGGACACCTGGGGACACCGGGGACAGCTGGGGACAGCTGGGACACCTGGGGACACCTGGGGACACACCTGGGGCACCTGGGGACACCTGGGGACACCTGGGATACACCTGGGGACAGCTGGGACACCTGGGACACCTGGGGACACCTGGGACACACCTGGGGACACCTGGGACACCTGGGACACCTGGGGACACTGGGGACAGCTGGGGACAGCTGGGCACACTTTGAGCACACCTGGGCACACCTGGGCACACTTGGGGCACACCTGGGCACACCTGGGACACCTGGACACACCTGGGCACACCTGGGGACAGCTGTGCCCACCTGAGGCACACCTGGGGCACACCTGGGCACACCTGGGGCACACCTGGGGCACACCTGGGCACACTCTGGGCACACCTGGGCACACTTTGAGCACACCTGGGGCACACCTGGGCACACTTTGAGCACACCTGGGCACACTCTGGGCACACCTGAGCCCACCTGTGCCCCCGTGCCCGCAGGCACTGGCTGGCCGCCGCCTACCCGCCCTTCGCCGTGCCCTACTTCGTGTACGACGTGTACGCCATGTACCTGTGCCACCTGCAGCGCGCCCAGGTGAAGGGGCACGGGCAGGGCGGCCCCGCCCCGCGCGCCGCCGCCGCCTTCCTGCGCCAGGAGCTGCTCATGGTGCTGCACCACGCGGCCATGGTGCTCGTCTGCTTCCCCGTGGCCACCGTGAGTCACCTGGGCACACCTGGGCACACCTGGGGGGCACCTGGGATAGAGCTGGGTACAGCTGGGATAGAGCTGGGTACAGCTGGGCACACCTGGGCACACCTGGGCACACCTGGGCACAGGGGTTCATGGTGCTGCACCACGCGGCCATGGTGCTCGTCTGCTTCCCCGTGGCCACCGTGAGTCACCTGGGGCACCTGGGCACACCTGGGGCACCTCTGGGTACACCTGGGCACACCTGGGCACACCTGGGTACAGCTGGGCACAGCTGGGTATAGCTGGGATAGAGCTGAGGCACACCTGGGGCACCTGGGTACAGCTGGGTACAGCTGGGGCACCTGGGCACACCTGGGCACACCTGGGCACACCTGGGTACAGCTGGGTATAGCTGGGATAGAGCTGGGGCACACACCTGGGGCACCTGGGTACAGCTGGGTACAGCTGGGGCACCTGGGCACACCTGGGTACAGCTGGGTACAGCTGGGGCACCTGGGCACACCTGGGTACAGCTGGGTATAGCTGGGATAGAGCTGGGGCACACACCCGGGCACACCTGGGCACACCTGGGCACACCTGGGCACAGGGGTTCATGGTGCTCGTCTGCTTCCCCGTGGCCACCGTGAGTCACCTGGGGCACCTGGGGGGCACCTGGGGCACCTGGGCACACCTGGGCACACCTGGGATAGAGCTGGGTACACCTGGGGCACACCTGGGCACACCTTGGGGACACCTGGGGGGGTTGGGGACACTCTGGGGACACCTTTGGAGACTCTTGGGGCACCTTGGGGGACACCTGGGGACATCTGGAGGGGTTGGGGACACCCTGGGGACCCCTGGGTGACATTTGGGGGGTTTGGGGACACTCTGGGGACACTCTGGGAACGCTTGGGGACACTTTGGGGGGTTGGGGACACTTTGGGGACACTTTGGGGACCCTGGGTGACATTTGGGGGGGTTGGGGACACTTTGGGGGTTTGGGGACACTTTGGGGGGGTTGAGGACACTTGGGGACACTCTGGGGACCCTGGGTGACCTTTGGGGGGTTGGGGACACTTTGGGGACACCTTGGGGACACTTTGGGACCCTGGGTGACCTTTGTGGGGGTTGGGGACACTCTGGGGGGGTTGGGGACACTTGGGGACACTTGGGGACACTTGGGGACACTTGGGGACACCCGGCTGTGCCTCGGTGTCCCCAGCTGTGGCGGCAGGGCAAGGGCGATTTCTTCCTGGGCTGTCTCCTGATGGCCGAGCTGAGCACGCCCTTCGTGTGCCTGGGCAAGGTCCTCATCCTGGTGAGTGTCCCCGAGTGTCCCCAAGTGTCCCCAAGTGTCCCCAAACCCCAAAAACCAAAAACCCCGAAAAAATCCCACGAAAAATGGACAGAAAATGGAGAAATCCCATAAAAATCCCATAAAAATCCCATAAAATCCACTGCTAAACCTGGGCCAGGTCCTCATCCTGGTGAGTGTCCCCGAGTGTCCCCAAGGGTGTCCCCAAATGTCCCCGAGTGTCCCCAAACCCCAAAAACCAAAAACCCCGAAAAAATCCCACGAAAAATGGGCAAAAAATGGGAAAATCCCATAAAAATCCCATAAAAATCCCATAAAAATCCCATAAAAATCCCATAAAATCCACTGCTAAACCTGGGCCAGGTCCTCATCCTGGGGAGTGTCCCCAAGGGTGTCCCCAAGGGTGTCCCCAAGTGTCCCCAAATGTCCCCAAACCCCAAAAACCAAAAACCCCGAAAAATCCCACGGAAAATGGAGAAATCCCATTAAAATCCCATAAAAATCCCATAAAATCCACTCCTAAACCTGGGCCAGGTCATCGTCCTGGGGAGTGTCCCCGAGTGTCCCCAAGGGTGTCCCCAAATGTCCCCAAATGTACCCAAATCCCAAAAAACCAAAAACCCCGAAAAAATCCCACGGAAAATGGGCAAAAAATGGGGAAATCCCATAAAAATCCCATAAAAATCCCATAAAAATCCCATAAAAATCCCATAGAAATCCATAAAATCCACTGCTAAACCTGGGCAAGGTCCTCGTCCTAGTGAGTGTCCCCGAGTGTCCCCAAGGGTGTCCCCAAGTGTCCCCAAGTGTCCCCAAATCCCAAAAACCAAAAACCCCCAAAAAATCCCACGGAAAATGGGCAGAAAATGGAGAAATCCCATAAAAATCCCATAAAAATCCCATAAAAATCCCATAAAATCCACTGCTAAACCTGGGCCAGGTCCTCATCCTGGTGAGTGTCCCCGAGTGTCCCCAAATGTCCCCGAGTGTCCCCAAACACCAAAAACCAAAAACCCCCAAAAAATCCCACAAGAAATGGACAGAAAATGGAGAAATCCCATAAAAATCCCCTAAAAATCCCATAAAATCCCATAAAATCCACTGCTAAACCTGGGCCAGGTCCTCATCCTGGTGAGTGTCCCCAGGTGTCCCCAAGGGGTCCCCAAGTGTCCCCGAGTGTCCCCAAATCCCAAAAAAATCCCATTAAAATGGCCAAAAAATGGAAAAATCCCATAAAAATCCCATAAAAATCCCATAACAATCCCATAAAATCCCATAAAATTCACCCCAAACCTGGGCCAGGTCCTCATCCTGGTGAGTGTCCCCAGGTGTCCCCAAATGTCCCCAAATCCCAAAAAAATCCCATTAAAAGTGGCCAAAAAAAGGAAAAATCCCGTAAAAATCCCCTAAAAATCCCCTAAAAATCCCCTAAAAATCCCATAAAATCCCATAAAAATCCCATAAAATCCCATAAAATCCACCCCAAAATCCTCAATAAGACACCAAAAACTCCTAAAAATCCCCAAAAACTCCAAAAAATCCCCAAAAACTCCAAAAAATCCCCCAAAACAAAAAAATCACTTAAAAATCCCTTAAAAGTCCCCAAAATTCCCCCCAAAATCCTCAAAATCCCCCAAAAAATCCACCCAGAAAACCCAAAAAATGTCCCGAAAAAAATCCACAAAAAATCCTAAAAAATCCCCCAAAATTCCCCCAAAATCCTAAAAAGATCCCAAAAAAATCCCAGAAAACCCCAAAATTAAAAATATCCCCAAAAATCACCCCAAAATTCCCCCCAAAAAAATCCCCAAAAATCCCCAAAAATTCCCAAAACGTTTCACAAAAAATCCCCAAAAATCCCTAAAATCCAAAAAATCCCCCCAAAAAAACCCCAAAAATCCCCAAAATTCCCCCAAAATCTCTAAAAATCCCCCCAAATTCCCCCAAAATTCTGAAAAATTCCGAAAATTCCCAAAAAAATCCCAAAAAATTCCCCCCAAAATCCCCAAAAATTCCCGAAAAAAATCCAAAAAATCCCCAAAAATCCCGAAAATCCCCAAAAATGTCCAGGTGCCCCAAAACCCAAAAATAAAAAAAAATAAATCCCCAAAATCCTCCCAAAATTCCCGAAAATCCTCAAAATCCCAAAAAAATCCACAAAAAATCCACAAAAATCCCCAAAATCCCCAAAAAATCCCCCAAAACTCCCCCAAAATTCCCCAAAATCCCAAAAAATCCCCAAAAAATCCCCAAAAAATCCCAAAAATTTCCCAAAAAATCCCAAAAAAATCCCCAAAATCCAAAGAAATTCCCAAAAATGCCCAGAAAATTCCCCAAAATTCCCCCCAAATCCCAAAAAATCTCAACCCCCCCAAAAATCCCAAAAAATCACCAAAAATCCCCTAAAAAACACCCAAAAAAATCCCAAAAGAATCATCAAAAAATCCCCCAAATCCCCTCCACCCCCCAAAAAAAAAAATCCCAAAAGTCCCCAAAAAAAGCCCAAAATTCCCAAAAATTCCAAAAAACCCCAAATCCCCAAAAAGTCCCAAAAAATCCCCAAAATCCCCCCCCAAAAAAAAACCTTAAAAACCCCAAAATTCCCACAAAAACCCCAAAAAAACCTGAAAAAAATTTTTAAAATCTGCCAAAAAATCCCCCAAAAATCCCCCCGAAATTGCCCAAAAAATCCGCAGAAAATCCCAAAAGATTTGGGAAAAAATCCTCAAAAATCCATAAAAATCTCCCAAAATCCCCAAATCCCATCCCCCAAAAAATCCTAAAAAATCTCAAAAAAAAATCCCCAAAATCCAAAACAATCCCAAAAATCCCAAAAAAATCCCCTAAAATCCCAAAATCCCCCAAAGCCCCCTGCAAAAATCTCCAAAAATCCCCGAAATCCCTAAAAATCCCCAAAAATTCCCAAAAATCTCTAAAAAAAATCCCAAAAAATCCAACCCCCCCCCCAAAAATCCCCAGAAAAAAATCCCAAAAAAGCTGAAAAATTCAAAAAATCCTCCAAAAACTCCCCAAAATATCCCAAAAATCCCCCAAATCCCCAAGAAATCCCAAAAATGCTGAAAATTTTTCAAAAATCCCCAAAATCCTAAAAAAATCCCCCCAAATTTCCCCCAAAATCCCCCCAAAAATCCCTGAAATCCCCAAATAATCCCAAAAAAATCCTCAGAATTCCCAAAAATCCCAGAAAAAGAATCCATAAAAATCCCCCCAAATCCCACCCCCAGATAATCCCCAAAATCCCCAAAAATCCCCAAAAAATCCCAAAAATCCCAAAAAATCCCCAAAAAATCCCAAAAAATCCCCAAAAATCTCACAAAAATCCCAAAAAATCCCCAAAAATCCCAAAAAAAATCCCAAAAAATCCCCAAAAATCCTCAAAAAACCCCAAAAATCCCAAAAATCCTCAAAAAAATCCCAAAAATCCCCAAAAATCCCCAAAAATCCCCACAAAAATCCCAAAAAATCCCAAAAAATCCCCCAAAATCCCCCAAAAAATCCCAAAAAATCCCAAAATCCCAAAAAATCCCCCCAAAATCCCCAAAAATCTCCCAAAAGTCCCAAAATATCCCAAAAATTCCCCAAAAACCTCCCCCAGAACTCCCCGAAATCTAAAACAAATCCCAGAAAATAAAAAAGTCTATAAAAATTCCCCAAAATTCCCAAATCCCTCAAAAATCCCCCAAAAAAATCCCTAAAAAATCCCAAAAAAACCTCCAAAAAATCGCCAAAAAAATCCCAAAAAATCCCCAAAATCCAAAAAAATCCCCAAAAAATCCCAAAAAATCCCCCAAAATCCCCCAAAAAATCCCAAAAAATCCCCCCAAAATCCCAAAAAATCCCCCAAAAATCCTCAAAAAAATCCCCAAAAATCCCAAAAAATCCCCAAAAATCCCAAAAATCCTCAAAAAAATCCCAAAAAATCCCCAAAAATCCCCAAAAATCCCACCAGCCCCATTCCCGAGGGTCCCCAAATCCCAGCTGGCCCCAAACCCCCCTGAGATGCGACCACCTCGGGTTCCTCCCCTTCTCCTCACCCCCCAAGCCCCTCTGAGGTCCCCATGGATTTGTCACCTTCCAGAGACTCCATAACCACATCGGGATTTCCCTGCCCACTCCTCCATTGGTTTCTCCAAACCCCCCCGAGATGCGACCACCACGGGTTCCTCCCTTTTTCCTCGCCCCCCAAGCCCCTCTGAGGCGTCCCCGTGTCCCCCAAGCCCTGGAGACTCCATAACCACATCGGGATTTCCCTTCCCACCCCTCCATTGGTTTCTCCAAACCCCCTTGAGATGCGACCACCACGGGTTCCTCCCCTTCTCCTCGCCCCCCAAGCCCCTTTGAGGTCTCCATGGATTTGTCACCCTCCAGAGACTCCATAACCACATCTGGCCCCTTCCAGAAAGTTCCCAATTGTCCTCCTCAACCCCCTCTGAGATGCGACCACCACGGGTTCCTCCTGTTCTCCTCAGCCCCCAAGACCCTCTGAGGTGTCCCCGTGTCCCCCAACCCCTGGAGACTCCATAACCACATCGGGATTTCCCTGCCCACTCCTCCATTGGTTTCTCCAAACCCCCCCGAGATGCGACCACCACGGGTTCCTCCCTTTTTCCTCACCCCCCAAGCCCCTCTGAGGTGTCCCCGTGTCCCCCAACCCCTGGACACTCCATAACCACATCGGGATTTCCCTTCCCACCTCTCAATTGGTTTCTCCAAACCCCCCTTGAGATGTGACCACCACAGATTCCTCCCCTTCTCCTCATCCCACAAGAACTTTTGAGGTCCCCATGGATTTGTCACCTTCCAGAGACTCCATAACCACATCGGGATTTCCCTTCCCACCCCTCCATTGGTTTCTCCAAACCCCCCTGAGATGCGACCACCACGGGTTCCTCCCCTTGTCCTCACCCCCCAAGCCCCTTTGAGGTCTCCATGGATTTGTCACCCTCCAGAGACTCCATAACCACATCTGGCCCCTTCCAGAAAGTTCCCAATTGTCCTCCTCAACCCCCCCTGAGATGTGACCACCACGGGTTCCTCCCCTTCTCCTCGCCCCCCAAGCCCCTCTGAGGTGTCCCCGTGTCCCCCAACCCCTGGAGACTCCATAACCACATCGGGATTTCCCTGCCCACTCCTCCATTGGTTTCTCCAAACCCCCTTGAGATGCGACCACCACGGGTTCCTCCCCTTGTCCTCACCCCCCAAGCCCCTTTGAGGTCTCCATGGATTTGTCACCTTCCAGAGACTCCATAACCACATCTGGCCCCTTCCAGAAAGTTCCCAATTGTCCTCCTCAACCCCCCCTGAGATGCGACCACCTCGGGTTCCTCCCTTTCTCCTCGCCCCCCAAGCCCCTCTGAGGTGTCCCCGTGTCCCCCAACCCCTGGAGACTCCATAACCACATCGGGATTTCCCTTCCCACCTCTCAATTGGTTTCTCCAAACCCCCTTGAGATGCGACCACCACGGGTTCCTCCCTTTTTCCTCACCCCCCAAGCCCCTCTGAGGTGTCCCCGTGTCCCCCAACCCCTGGAGACTCCATAACCACATCGGGATTTCCCTTCCCACCCCTCAGTTGTCCTCCTCAACCCCCCTGAGATGCGACCACCACAGATTCCTCCCCTTCTCCTCATCCCACAAGAACTTTTGAGGTCCCCATGGATTTGTCACCTTCCAGAGACTCCATAACCACATCGGGATTTCCCTGCCCACCCCTCAGTTGTCCTCCTCAACCCCCCCTGAGATGCGACCACCTCGGGTTCCTCCCTTTCTCCTCGCCCCCCAAGCCCCTCTGAGGCGTCCCCGTGTCCCCCGCGCCGCGGAGCCGCCGTCGCCGTTGGGTGACGGCGGCGCCGTCCCCGCAGCTGCGGCGGCAGCACACGGCGCTGCACAAGCTCAACGGGCTGGCGCTGCTGGTGACCTTCCTGGGCTGCCGCGTGCTGCTCTTCCCCTACCTGTACTGGGCCTACGGGCGGCAGCGCGGGCTGGCGCTGCTGCGCGTGCCGGCCGCGCTGCCCCCGGCCTACAACGCCGCCGCCGCCGCGCTGGCGGCGCCGCAGCTCTACTGGTTCGGCCTCATCTGCCGCGGCGCCTGGCGGCTCTTCCGGCCCGCGGGGACCCCGCCCCGGCCGCCCTGAGGGGACGAGCCCGGGGCGGCCCGGGGAGGACCTGGGGACGACCCTGGGGACAGGACGGGGAGAACCCGGGGCGGCCCAGGGAGAACCCAGGACAACCCCGGGGCGGCCCAGGGAGAACCCAGGACAACCCCGGGGCGGCCCAGGGAGAACCCAGGACAACCCCAGGATGACCCAGGACAACCCGGGGAGAACCCAGGACAACCCCAGGACAACCCGGGGAGAACCCAGGGAGATCCCAGGGACAACCCAGGACAACCCAGGGAGAACCCAGGACAACCCCAGGATGACCCAGGACAACCCAGGACAACCCGGGGAGAACCCAGGACAACCCCAGGATGACCCAGGACAACCCGGGGAGAACCCAGGATAACCCCAGGATGACCCAGGACAACCCGGGGAGAACCCAGGACAACCCCAGGATGACCCAGGACAACCCGGGGAGAACCCAGGACAACCCCAGGATGACCCAGGACAACCCGGGGAGAAGCCAGGGAGATCCCAGGACAACCCGGGGACGACCCAGGACAACCCAGGACAGCCCAGGACAACCCAGGACAATCCAGGGAGAACCCAGGGAAATCCCAGGGAGATCCCAGGGACAACCCAGGACAACCCAGGATAACCCAAGGAGAGCCCAGAACAACCCAGGATGACCCAGGACAGCCCCGGGATGACCCAGGACAACCCGGGACAACCCGGGGAGAACCCAGAACAACCCGGGGATGACCCAGGACAATCCAGGACAACCCAGGGCAACCCAGGGAGGACCTGGGGACGACCCGGGGACAACCCGGGGACAACCTGGGGAGAACCCAGGACAACCTGGGGAGGAGTGGGAGACAACCTGGGACAACCTGGGGAGAACCTGGGACAACCCAGGACAACGTGGGGAGGACCCGGAGACAACCTGGGGACAACCTGGGACAACCTGGGACAACCTGGGGAGAACCTGGGACAACCCAGGACAACGTGGGGACACCTGGGGGGACCTGGGGAGAACCTGGGACAACCTGGGGACAACCTGGGGAGAACCCAGGACAACCTGGGGACAACCTGGGGAGAACCTGGGACAACCTGGGGGGACCTGGGGAGAACCTGGGACAACCTGGGGGGACACCTGGGGGGACCTGGGGACAACCTGGGGAGAACCTGGGACAATCTGGGGGGACCTGGGGACAACCTGGGGAGAACCTGGGACAACCTGGGGACAACCTGGGGAGAACCTGGGACGACCTGGGGACAACCTGGGACAACCTGGGACAACCTGGGACAACCTGGGGACAACCTGGGGAGAACCCAGGACAACCCAGGACAACCTGGGGAGGACCCGGAGACAACCTGGGGACAATCTGGGGAGAACCTGGGACAACCTGGGGACAATCTGGGGAGAACCTGGGACAACCTGGGGACAATCTGGGGACACCTGGGACGACCTGGGGAGAACCTGGGACAACCTGGGGAGAACCTGGGACAACCTGGGGACACCTGGGGAGAACCTGGGACAACCTGGGGAGAACCTGGTGGGATCTGGGACAACCTGGGGACAACCTGGGACAACCTGGGGACAACCTGGGACAAGCTGGGACAACCTGGGGAGGACCTGGGACAACCTGGGACAAGCTTGGGACAACCTGGGGACAATCTGGGGAGAACCCGGGAACAACCTGGGGACACCTGGGGGACCTGGGGAGGACCTGGTGGGACCCGGAGCTCTGGGGGAGGGGGTGGGGTGGGCCGGGGTGGCCTGGAGGGTCTCGGGGGTGTCCTGAGGGGTCCCGGGGTGGCTGCGGGACACCCTGAAGGGGACAGCCTGCGGTGGCTTTGGGACATCCTGAAGGGGACAACCTGTGGGACATCCAGGGGACACCCCGGTGGCTTTGGGACATCCCTGGGACATCCCGGGGTGGCTCTGGGACATCCGTGGAACACCCTGGGGTGGCTTTGGGTTGTCCTGGATGGTCTTGGGACACCCTGGGGTGGCTTTGGGACATCCCTGGGACACCCATGGGACACCCTGCGGTGGCTCTGGGACATCCAAGGGACACCCATGGGACACTTTGGGACATCCCTGGGACACTTTGGGACACCGTGGGACATCTGGGTGGCTCTGGGACATCCCTGGGACACCTTGGGACACCCCGGTGGCTTTGGGACATCCCTGGGACACCCCGGGGTGGCTCTGGGACATCCGTGGGACACTTTGGGACACCCGGGGTGGCTTTGGGACATCCGCGGGGTGGCGTTGGGTGATCTTGGGACACTCATGGGACACTTTGGGACATCCCTGGGACACCCCGGGGTGGCTTTGGGACATCTGTGAGACACTTTGGGACATCCCTGGGACACTTTGGGACACCCATGGGACATCTGGGTGGCTTTGGGACATCCCTGGGACACCCCGGGGTGGCTTTGGGACATCCGTGGGACACTTTGGGACATCCCTGGGACACTTTGGGACACCCATGGGACATCTGGGTGGCTTTGGGACATCCCTGGGACACCCCTGGTGGCTCTAGGACACCCATGGGACACTTTGGGACACCCTGGGGTGGCTTTGGGTGATCTTGGGACACCCTGGGCCACCCCGGGGTGGCTTTGGGACATCCCTGGGACATCCCTGGGACACTTTGGGACAGCCCGGGGTGGCTTTGGGACATTTCTGGGACACCCCGGGTGGCTCTGGGACACCCTGGGACACTTTGGGACACGCTGGGGTGGCTTTGGGACATCCATGGGACACCGTGGGGTGGCTTTGGGACACCTGTGAGACACCGTGGGACATCTGCGGTGGCTTTGGGACATCCCTGGGACACCTTGGGACACCCCGGTGGCTCTGGGACACCCATGGGACACTTTGGGACACCCCCGGGACACCCCGGGTGGCTCTGGGACATCCCTGGGACACTTTGGGACACCCTGGGGTGGCTTTGGGACATTTCTGGGACACCCCGGGTGGTTTTGGGACACCCTGGGACATTTTGGGACACCTGCGGTGGCTTTGGGACACCCATGGGACGCCCCGGGGTGGCTTTGGGACATCCCTGGGACATCCCTGGGACACTTTGGGACACCCATGGGACACCCGGGGTGGCTTTGGGACATCCGCGGGGTGGCGTTGGGTGATCTTGGGACACCCATGGGACACTTTGGGACATCCCTGGGACACCCCGGGGTGGCTTTGGGACACCTGTGAGACACCGTGGGACACCTCTGGTGGCTTTGGGACATCCCTGGGACACCCATGGGACACCTGGGCTGGGTCTGGGACATTTCTGGGACACCCCGGGTGGCTCTGTGACATCCGTGGGACACTTTGGGACACCCATGGGACACCCCTGGGACACTTTGGGACACCCGGGGTGGCTCTGGGACACCCCTGGGACACTTTGGGACACCCTGGGGTGGCTTTGGGACATTTCTGGGACACCCCGGGTGGCTTTGGGACACCCATGGGACACTTTGGGACACCCATGGGACACCCCGGGGTGGCTTTGGGACACCTGTGAGACCTTCCCTGGGACACCTGCGGTGGCTCTGGGACATCCCTGGGACATCCCTGGGACACCCTGAGGTGGCTTTGGGTGATCTTGGGACACCCTTGGGACACCTGGCGTGGCTTTGGGACATCCCTGGGACACTTTGGGACACCTGGGGTGGCTTTGGGACATTTCTGGGACACCCCTGGTGACTCTGGGACACCCAGGGGACACCCTGGGGTGGCTTTGGGTGATCTTGGGACACCTTGGGACACCCCAGGGTTGCTTTGGGACATCCCTGGGACATCCCTGGGACACTTTGGGACACCTGGGGTGGCTTTGGGACACCTGTGGGACATCCCTGGGACACCTGGGGTGGCTTTGGGACATCCTGGGACACCCCTGGGACACTTTGGGACACCTGGGGTGGCTTTGGGACACCTGTGGGACATCCCTGGGACATCTGCGGTGGCTTTGGGACATCCCTGGGACACCCTGGGACACTTTGGGACACCCCTGGTGGCTCTCGGGTCCCCGTGGGGTTTTTGGGTCCCTTTGGGGTTTTGGGTCCCTTTGGGGTTTTTGGGTCCCTTTGGGGTTTTTTGGGTCCCTTTGGGGTTTTTGGGTCCCTTTGGGGTTTTTGGTCCCTTTGGGGTTTTTGGTCCCTTTGGGGTTTTTGGGTCCCTTTGAGGATTTTGGGTCCCTTTGGGTTTTTGGGTCCCTTTGGGGTTTTTTGGGTCCCTTTGGGGTTTTTGGTCCCTTTGGGGTTTTTTGGGTCCCTTTGGGGTTTTTGGTCCCTTTGGGGTTTTTGGTCCCCCCGCCCCTCCCCCATTAAAGGCTGCGGCACCTCCGGCTCTGAGAGACTCCTGCTTGGGGGAGGGGCGGGGCCGGAGTGACCGCGAGTGACCACTGACCACTGACCACTGACCACTGAGTGACCACTGACCACTGAGTGACCAATGAGTGACCACTGAGTGACCACTGACCACTGACCACTGACCACTGAGTGACCACTGACCACTGAGTGACCATGAGTGACCACTGAGTGACCACTGAGTGACCAATGAGTGACCACTGACCACTGACCACTGACCACTGAGTGACCACTGACCACTGAGTGACCAATGAGTGACCACTGACCACTGACCACTGAGTGACCACTGAGTGACCACTGACCACTGAGTGACCACTGAGTGACCACTGAGTGACCACTGAGTGACCACTGAGTGACCGTGAGTGACCACTGACCACTGAGTGACCACTGAGTGACCACTGAGTGACCGTGAGTGACCACTGAGTGACCACTGAGTGACCACTGACCACTGACCACTGAGTGACCACTGAGTGAACATGAGTGACCACTGAGTGACCAGTGAGTGACCAGTGAGTGACCCTGAGTGACCCTGAGTGACCCTGAGTGACCACTGAGTGACCACTGAGTGACCGTGAGTGACCAATGAGTGACCACTGACCGCTGAGTGACCACTGAGTGACCACTGAGTGACCACTGAGTGACCAATAAATCAATAAAAATTCCAAATAAAAAAAATTCCAAATCAATTAAAAAAATTCAAATAAATGCAAAAATTCCAAATCAACGAAAACTTCTCATTAAAAATCCAAATTAATGAAGAATTCCCAATTAAAAATTCCGAATTAATCAAAATTCCGCAAGAAAAGCGACGAAGGAATGAAAAATAACAAATTAAAAAAAGCCGAATAAAAAAATCCCAAATCGATTTTTAAAAATTCCAAAGGAAAAATTCCAAATCAATAAAAAAATATGAATAAAAAAATTCCAAATAAAATCAAAATTCCGATTAAAAAACCCAAATTAATGAAGGATTCCAAAGGAAAAATTCCAAATTAATCAAAATTAAAAAAAAAAAAAATCAGAATAATTTTTTTTAAAAATCCAAAGAAATGAAAAATTGCCAATGAAAAATCCAAATTAAAAAAAAAAAATTGAATCAAAAATTCCGAAGAAATGAAAAATTCGAAATTTAAAAAATTCAGAAGAAATTTTCAAAAGTGCAAAGGAATGAAAAAATCCAAAGAAATTTTGGAAAATTCCAAAGAAAGGGAAAAATTCCCAATGAAAAATTCGGAATAAATAAAAAAATATCAAATAAAAAAATCCAAATTGAAAATTCCAAATCAAAAATTCAGAATAATTTTTAAAAAAATCCAAATTAAATGAAAAATTCCAAAGAAATTTTGGAAAATTTGAAATTTAAAATTCCGAATAATTAAAAATATAAAATAAAAAAAATTTTGAATAAAAAAATACAAATCAATTTAAAATTCTGAATAAATTAAAAAATCCAAATAAAGGAAAAATTCCAAATTAAAAAATCCAAATAAATGGAAAATTCAAATAAATCGAAATCAAATTTAAAAAAATCAAAGGAAATTAAAAATTCCAAAAGAAAAAATTGGAATAAATGAAAAATCCCACATAAATTTTCAAAATTCTGAATAAATCAAGAAAATTCCAAATAAAAAAAAATTCCAAATCAATGAAAAAATCCAAATAAAAATTAAAAAAATTCCAAATCCCAAATTCCAAATGAATAAAAAAATTCCGAGTAAAAAATTCCAAATAAATAAAAATTCTGAATAAATAAAAATTGGGAATAAATCAAAAAATCCAAATTTAAAATTCCGAATCAATGAAAAATTCCAAATCAAAAATTCCAAATGAATGAAAAAATTCCGAATAAATTAAAAATTCTGAAAAAATTTAAAAATTCTGAAAAAATTTAAAAATCCAAATAAAGGAAAAATTCCGAATGAAAAAAAATCCAAATCAATGGAAAATTCAAATCAATCGAAATAAATGAAAAAAAAAAGAAAAATTCCAAATGAAAAATTCTGAATAAATTTAAAAATTCCAAATAAATTTTTAAAAATTCCAAAAAATCAAGGAAATTCCGAAATGAAAAATTCTGGAAAAATGAAAAATTCCAAATAAAAATTAAAAAAAAATTCCCAAACTAAAATTCCAAATGAAGAAAAAATTCTGAATAAAAAATTCCAAAAAAAAGAGAATTCTAAATAAAAAAAAATTCCAAATAAATTTAAAAATCCAAAGAAAAATTTCCAAAAAATCAAAAATTCCAAATAAAAACTTCCAAATGAATCAAAAATTCCGAATAAAAAATTCCGAATAAATTTAAAATTCGGAATAAATTTAAATTGATTTTTAAAATTCTGAATAAATAGATTTTAAAATTCCAAATCAATTCAAAATTCCAAATTAAAATAAATTTAAAAAAAAAAAATCTGGAAAAAAATTTAAATTCCAAAGAAATAAAAAATTCCCAAAGAAATAAAAAATTCCCAAGAAATAAAAAATTCCCAAGAAAATCCCGAGGGACGCGGGGAGGGCGCGGCTCGAGGGGGGGCGGGGTGGGAACCCGGATTTGGGGTCAAAAAGGGGAATTTGGGGTCAAAAAGGGGAATTTGGGGTCAAAAAGGGGAATTTGGGGTCAGAGGGGTGAGGGGAACGCAAAAAAAGGGGGGAGACCCAAAAACATCAGGAGAAGAACCCAAAAACCCCAAAGAAAAACCAAAAATCCCCAAATAACCCCGAAAACCACAAAGAAACCCCAAAAGTGGTGAGAAAACCCCAAGGAAACCCCAAAGATCACCAGGAGACCCCAAAATTGGGGGAAAAAGTGAAACCACAAAAAGATCCAAAAACCCCACAAGGAGAACCCCAAAAATCTTGAGGAGATCCCCAAAAACAACAAGAAGACCCCAAAACCAGGAGAAGACCCCAAAATCCCAAAGAAACCCCAAAAATCACCAGGAGACCCCAAAAACCAGGAGAAAACCCCAAAATCCGTGAGGAGACCCCATAAAACCTTGAGGAGACCCCAAAAAACAGGAGAAGACACCAAAATCCCAAAGAAACCACAAAACCCACAAAGAAACCCCAAAAATGGTGAGAAAGCCCCCAAATCCAAAAGAAACCCCAACAATCAGGAGAAGACCCCAAAATCGTGGGGGAAAAGTGAAACCACAAAAAGATCCAAAAACCCCACAAGGAGACCCCAAAAAAACCCCAGAGACCCCAAACATCTTGAGGAGACCCCAAAAATCACCAGAAGACCCCAAAAACCAGGAGAAAACCCCAAAATCCGTGAGGAGACCCCATAAAACCTTGAGGAGACCCCAAAAAACAAGAAAACCAGAAAAACCAGGAGAAGACCCCAAAACGCACAAAGAAACCCCAAAAATGGTGAGAGAAGCCCCAAATCCCAAAGAAACCCCAAAAGTCACCAGGAGACCCCAAAAATCAGGAGGAGACCCCAAAATCGTGGGGGAAAAAGTAAATCCATGAAAAGATCCAAAAACCCCACAAGGAGACCCCAAAAAAACCCCAAGACCCCAAAAATCTTGAGGAGACCCCAAAAAACAACAAGAAAACCCCAAAAACCAGGAGAAGACCCCAAAATCCCAAAGAAACCCCAAAACCCACAAAGAAACCCCAAAAAATAGTGAGAAAACCCCAAAGTCCCAAAGAAACCCCAAAAATCACCAGGATACCCCAAAAACCAGGAGAAGACCCCAAAACCCCAAGGAAACCCCAAAACCCATGAGGAGACCCCAGAAAATCACACGGGAACCCCAAAAACCCCAAAATCTGCAAGGAGACCCCATAAAACCTTGAGAAGACACCAAAAAACCACCGGAAGATCTCAAGAAACCAAGAGAAGATCCCAAAACTGCGGTGGAGACCCCACAAAACCATGAGAAAACCTCAAAAAACCCCAAAGAGACCCAAAAAAAACATGAGAAGATCTCAAAAAACCCCACGGAGATCCCACAAAACCAAAAAAAAAAAATCCAAGGAGAGCCCACAAAACCCAAAAAAACCCCAAGGAGACCCCACAAATCCATGAGGAGACCTCAAAAAACTCCAAAGAGACCCAAAAAACCATGAGAAGACCTCAAAAACCCCCAAGGAGATCCCACAAAACCATGAGAAGACCTCCAAAAACCCCAAAGAGACCCAAAAAAAAACATGAGGAGACCTCAAAAACCCCAAGGAGATCCCACAAAACCATGAGGGAACCAAAAAAAAACCCCAAGGAAATCCCACAAAACCATGAGGAGACCTCAAAAAACCCCAAAGAGACCCAAACCATGAGAAGACCTCAAAAAAAAAAAAAACCCAGAGACCCCACAAAACCATGAGAAGACCTCAAAAACCCCACGGAGATCCCAGAAACCCCCAAAAAAACCCCAAGGAGACCCAAAAAAGCCATGAGGGAACCAAAAAAAAACCCCAAAGAGACCCAAAAAATCCATGAGGAGACCTCAAAAACCCCCAAGGAGACCCCACAAAAACATGAGGGAACCAAAAAAAAAAACCCACGGAGACCCAAAAAACCCATGAGAAGACCTAAAAAAACCCCACGGAAAAGCCAAAAAACCCCAAGGAGATCCCACAAAACCATGAGGAGACCTCAAAAAACCCCAAAGAGACCCAAAAAAACCATGAGAAGACCTAAAAAAACCCCACAGAAACCCCACAAAACCCAAAAAAACCCCAAGGAGACCCCACAGAACCATGAGGGAACAAAAAAAAAACCCAAAGAGACCCAAAAAACCCATGAGAAGACCTCCAAAAACCCCACGGAGATCCCACAAACCCCAAAAAAAACCCCAAGGACACCGCACAAAACCATGAGGAGACCTCAAAAAACCCCCAAGGAGACTCCACAAAACCCCAAAAAACCCCAAGGAGACCCAAAAAAGCCATGAGGGAACCAAAAAAAACCCCAAGGAAATCCCACAAAACCATGAGAAGACCTCAAAAAACTCCAAAGAGACCCAAAAAAAATGATGAGGAGACCTCAAAAAAACCAAAGAGACCCAAAAAAACCACGAGAAGACCTCCAAAAACCCCACGGAGATCCCACAAAACCCCAAAAAAACCCAAGGAGACCCCACAGAACCATGAGGGAACAAAAAAAAAAACCCAAAGAGACCCAAAAAAACCATGAGAAGACCTCAAAAAACCCCACGGAGATCCCACAAAACCCCAAAAAACCCCAAGGAGACCCCACAGAACCATGAGAAGACCTCAAAAAACCCCAAAGAGGCACAAAAAAACCATGAGGAGACCTCAAAAATGGAAGAGACCCCAAAAAACCACGAGAAGACCTCCAAAACCCCACGGAGACCCCACAAAACCCCAAAAAAAACCCAAGGAGACCCCACAAAACCATGAGGAGACCTCAAAAACCCCAAGGAGACTCAAAAAAACCATGAGAAGACCTCAAAAAAAAACCACCAGAGACCCCACAAAACCATGAGAAGACCTCAAAAAACCCCAAGGAGACCCCACAAAACCATGAGAAGACCTCAAATAACCCCAAAGAGGCCCAAAAAAACCATGAGGAGACCTCAAAAAACCCCCAAGGAGACTCCACAAAACCCCAAAAAACCCCAAGGAGACCCAAAAAAGCCATGAGGGAACCAAAAAAAACCCCAAGGAGACCCCACAAAACCATGAGAAGACCTCAAAAAACTCCAAAGAGACCCAAAAAAACGATGAGGAGACCTCCAAAACCCATGAGGAGACCCCACAAAACCCAAAAAAACCCCAAGGAGACCCCACAGAACCATGAGGGAACAAAAAAAAAACCCAAAGAGACCCAAAAAACCCATGAGAAGACCTCCAAAAACCCCACGGAGACCCCACAAAACCCAAAAAAACCCCAAGGAGACCCCACAAAACCATGAGGGAACCAAAAAAAAAACCCCAAAGAGACGCAAAAAATCCATGGGAAGACCTCAAAAACCCCCAAGGAGATCCCACAAATCCATGAGAAGACCTCCAAAAAACCCCAAAGAGACTCAAACCATGAGAAGACCTCAAAAAAAAAACCCCAGAGACCCCACAAAACCCAAAAAAAAACCCCAAGGAGACCCAAAAAAGCCATGAGGGAACAAAAAAAAACCTCAAGGAGACCCCACAAAACCATGAGAAGACCTCAAAAAAACCCAAAGAGACCCCAAAAAACCATGGGGAGACCTCAAAAAAACCAGAGACCCAAAAAAAACCACGAGAAGACCTCAAAAAAACCCCACGGAGATCCCACAAAACCCAAAAAAAACCCAAGGAGACCCCACAAAACCACGAGGGAACCAAAAAAAACCCCAAGGAGATCCCACAAAACCATGAGGAGACCTCAAAAAACCGCAAAGAGACCCAAAAAAACCATGAGAAGACCTCAAAAAAACCCACGGAGACCCCACAAAACCAAAAAAAAAACCCCAAGGAGACCCCACAAAACCCAAAAAAAACCCCAAGGAGACCCCACAAAACCATGAGGGAACCAAAAAAAAAACCCCAAAGAGACCCAAAAAAACCATGAGGAGACCTCAAAAAACCCCAAGGAGACCCAAAAAAACCATGAGGAGACCTCAAAAACCCCACGGAGGACCCCACAAAACCCAAAAAAAAACCCCAAGGAGACCCCACAAATCCATGAGGGAACAAAAAAAAAAACCCAAGGAGACTCCACAAAACCATGAGAAGACCTCAAAAAACCCCAAAGAGACTCAAAAAACCCATGAGGAGACCTCAAAAAAAACCCAAAGAGACCCAAAAAACCATGAGAAGACCTCCAAAACCCCACGGAGCCCCCACAAAACCCAAAAAAAAACCAAGGAGACCCCACAAATCCTTGAGGAGACCTCAAAAAACCCCAAAGAGACTCAAAAAAACCATGAGAAGACCTCAAAAAAAACCCACCAGAGACCCCACAAAACCATGAGAAGACCTCAAAAAACCTCAAGTAGACTCCACAAAACCATGAGGGAACCAAAAAAAAAACCCACGGAGACCCACAAAACCCATGAGAAGACCTAAAAAAACCCCACAGAAAACCCACAAAACCCCAAAAAACCCCAAGGAGACCCCACAAAACCATGAGGGAACCAAAAAAATCTCCACGGAAAACCCACAAAACCATGAGAAGACCTCAAATAACCCCAAAGAGACCAAAAAAACCATGAGGAGACCTCAAAAACCCCAAGGAGACGCCACAGAACCATGAGGGAACAAAAAAAAAAACCCAAAGAGACCCAAAAAAACCCTGAGAAGACCTCAAAAAACCCCACGGAGATCCCACAAAACCCAAAAAAAACCCCAAGGAGACCCCACAAAACCATGAGGGAACCAAAAAAAAAACCCCAAAGAGACCCAAAAAATCCATGAGGAGACCTCAAAAACCCCAAAGAGACCCCACAAATCCATGAGGAGACCTCAAAAAAACCCAAAGAAACCCCAAAAAACCCATGAGAACACCTCAAAAAACCCCACGGAGATCCCACAAAACAAAAAAAAAAAATCCAAGGAGACCCCACAAAACCCAAAAAAACCCCAAGGAGACCCCACAAAACCATGAGAAGACCTCAAAAAACCCCCAAGGAGACTCCACAAAACCCCAAAAAACCCCAAGGAGACCCAAAAAAGCCATGAGGGAACCAAAAAAAAACCCCAAGGAAATCCCACAAAACCATGAGAAGACCTCAAAAAACTCCAAAGAGACCCAAAAAAACGATGAGGAGACCTCCAAAAACCCCACGGAGACCCCACAAAACCCCAAAAAACCCCAAGGAGACCCCACAGAACCATGAGAAGACCTCAAAAAACCCCAAAGAGGCCCAAAAAAACCATGAGAAGACCTCCAAAAACCCCACGGAGATCCCACAAACCCTAAAAAAAAACCCCAAGGACACCGCACAAAACCATGAGGGAACCAAAAAAAACCCCCAAGGAAATCCCACAAAACCATGAGAAGACCTCAAAAAACCTCAAAGAGAGCCAAAAAAAACCATGAGGAGACCTCAAAAACCCCAAGGAGACCCCAAAAAACCATGAGGGAACCAAAAAAATCTCCACGGAAAACCCACAAAACCATGAGAAGACTTAAAAAAACCCCAAGGAAAAGCCACAAAACCCCAAAAAACCCCACGGAGACCCCACAAAACCATGAGGGAACCAAAAAAAAAACCCGAAGAGACCCAAAAACTCCATGAGGAGACCTCAAAAACCCCAAAGAGACCCCACAAATCCATGAGGAGACCTCAAAAAACCTCAAAGAGACTCAAACCACGAGAAGACCTCAAAAAAAAAAAAAAAAAAACCCAGAGACCCCACAAAACCATGAGAAGACTTCAAAAACCCCAAGGAGATCCCTCAAAACCATGAGAAGACCTCAAAAAACCCCAAAGAGACCCAAAAAAACCATGAGAAGACCTCAAAAACCCCCAAGGAGACTCCACAAAACCCCAAAAAACCCCAAGGAGACCCAAAAAAGCCATGAGGGAACCAAAAAAAAACCCCAAGGAGACCCCACAAAACCATGAGAAGACCTCAAAAACCCCAAAGAGACCCAAAAAAAACCATGAGGAGACCTCAAAAACCCCAAGGAGACCCCACAGAACCATGAGGAGACCTCAAAAACCCCGAAGGAGACCCCACAAAACCCCAAAAAAACCCCAAGGAGACCCCACAGAACCATGAGGGAACCGTCTGAGGACCCCACGAAATCCACAAGAAGACGCTGTGAAACCGTCAGGAGATCCCAAAAAGCCACGAGGAGCCCGCACAGCGCCACAGGAAAACCCCAGAACTCCAGGGAAGAGCCCAGAAGACCTGGAGAAGACCCTGGAAACCCCATGAGGAGATCCCAAAATTCCCAAGGAGACACCAAAAGCCACCAGAAGGCCCCATAAAACCATGAAGAGATGCCAAAACCCATGAGAAGATCCCAAACCCATGAGAAGATCCCAAACCCATGAGAACACCCCAAAACTCCATGAGAAGATCCCAAACCCATGAGAAGACCCCAAACCCATGAGAAGATCCCAAAATCCATGAGAAGACCCCAAAGAGCCACCAGGAGACCCCATAAAACCACGGAGAGTCCCCAAAACCCCAGGAGAAGGTCCCAAACCCCATGAGAAGATCCCAAAACCATGAGAAGACCCCAAACCCCTTGAGAAAACCCCAAAATGCAGGAGAAGACCCCAAAACCGATGAGAAGATCCAAAAACCCCATGGGAAGACACCAAAACTCCATGAGGAGACCCCCAAAACCTGGAGAAAACCCAAAGAACCATGAGGAGACCCCAAAACTCGCAAGGAGACCCCAAACCCCATGAGAGGATCTTAAACTCCAGGAGAAGGTCCCAAACCCCATGAGAAGACCCCAAAATCCATGAGAAGATCCCAAACCCCATGAGAAGAAACCAAAACCCCATGAGAAAGTCCTTGAGAAGACCCCAAAACTCCTTGAGAAGACCCCAAACCCCATGAGAAGACCCCAAAACCTCTCGAGAAGATCCTTGAGAAGACCCCAAACCCCATCAATTTCAAACCCCATGAGAAGACCCCAAAACCCCACGAGAAGACCCCAAACCCCATGAGAAGATCCCAAAAACCGTGATAAGGAACAAAAACCCCTTGAGAAGATCCTTGAGAAGACATCAAACCCCATGGAAAGACCCCAAACCCCATGGGAAGATCCCAAAACTCCACGAGGAGACCCCAAAACCTGGAGAAAACCCAAAAAACCATGAGGAGACCCCAAAACTGGCAAGGAGACCCCAAACCCCATGAGAAGATCCCAAAATCCAGGAGAAGGTCCCAAACCCCATGAGAAGAAACCAAAACCCAGGAGAAGATCCCAAAATCCATGAAAAGATCCCCAAAATCCCATGAGAAAGTCCTTGAGAAGACCCCAAAACTCCTTGAGAAGACCCCAAATCCCAGGAGAAGACACCAAATCCCAGGAGAAGACCCCAAAACCTCTTCAGAAGATCCTTGAGAAGACCCCAAACCCCATCAATATCAAACCCCATGAGAAGACCCCAAAACCCCATGAGAAGACCCCAAACCCCATGAGAAGATCCTAAAATCCATGAGAAGATCCCAAAAACCGTGATAAGGCACCAAAACCCCATGAGAAGATCCTTGAGAAGACCCCAAACCCCATGGGAAGATCCCAAAACTCCATGAGGAGACCCCAAAAACCTGGAGAGAACCCAAAGAACCATGAGGAGACCCCAAAACTCACAAGGAGACCCCAAAACTCCATGAGAAGAACCCAAACCCCATGAGAAGACCCCAACCCCCTTGAGAAGACACCAACACCCAGGAGAAGACCCCAAAACCTCTCGAGAAGATCCTTGAGAAGACCCCAAACCCCATCAATTTCAAACCCCATGAGAAGACCCCAAAACCCCACGAGAAGATCCTAAAACCCATGGGAAGATCCCAAACCCATGAGAAGACACCAAAACCCAGGAGAAGATCCCAAAACCCCATGAGAAGACCCCAAAATCCATGAAAAGATCCCCAAAACCCCATGAGAAGAAACCAAAACCCCTTAAGAAGATCTTTGAGAAGACCCCAAACCCCATGAGAAGATCCCAAAACTCCGTGAGAAGATCCCAAAATCCAGGAGAAGACCCCGAACCCCAGGAGAAGACCCCAAACCCCACCAGGAGATCCCATAAAGCCACCAGAGAACAGCCAGGGAACCACCAGGAGACCCCGAAACGTCCCCTCGGTGCCACCTCGGTGGTGCCACCCTCACCGATGTCACCTCCCCCTGAGTGCCACCCTGGCCATGGTGCCACCCGTGGTGGTGTCACCTCCTCCTTGGTGTCACCCTCACCTCGGTGTCACCTTGATCCCGGTGCCACCGACCGTGGGGCCACCCTGTCCTCGGTGCCACCCTGTCCTTGGTGTCACCTTCCTTGATGCCACCCTGTCCTCAGTGCCACTCTGTCCTCAGTGTCACCATGTCCTTGGAGCCACCCTGCCCTTGGTGTCACCCTGTCCTTGGTGTCACCCTGCCCTTGGTGCCACCCTCACCTCAGTGCCACCTTGTCCTCAGTGTCACCTCCTCCTTGGTGTCACCTTCCTTGATGCCACCCTGTCCTCGGTGTCACCCTGTCCTCAGTGCCACCATGTCCTTGATGTCACCCTGTCCTTGATGCCACCCTGTCCTTGGTGCCACCATGTCCTCAGTGCCACCCTGACCTTGGTGTCACCTTCCTTGATGCCACCATGTCCTCGGTGTCACCCTGCCCTTGGTGCCACCCTCACCTCAGTGCCACCTTCTCCTCAGTGTCACCTCCTCCTTGGTGTCACCTTCCTTGATGCCACCCTGTCCTCAGTGCCACCATGTCCTTGGTGCCACCCTGTCCTTGATGCCACCAGGTCCTTGGTGTCACCTTCCTTGATGTCACCCTGTCCTCAGTGTCACCATGTCCTCAGTGCCACCCTGACCTCGGTGCCACCAGGTCCTCAATGCCACCTTCTTATCAGTGTCACCTGCTCCGTGGTGTCACCTTCCTTGATGTCACCCTGTCCTCGGAGTCACCCTGTCCTCAGTGCCACCATGTCCTCAGTGCCACCCTCTCCTTGGTGCCTCCCTGTCCTCAGTGTCACCCTGACCTTGGTGCCACCAGGTCCTCAGTGCCACCCTGACCTTGGTGTCACCTTCCTTGATGCCACCATGTCCTCGGTGCCACCCTGTCCTCGGTGTCACCCTGCCCTTGGTGCCACCAGGTCCTCAGTGCCACCTTGTCCTCAGTGCCACCGTGTCCTCAGTGCCACCCTATCCTCGGTGTCACCCTGTCCTCAGTGTCACCATGTCCTCAGTGCCACCTTGTCTTCAGTGTCACCTCCTCCTTGGTGTCACCTTCCTTGATGCCACCATGTCCTCAGTGCCAGCCTATCCTTGGTGCCACCCTGTCCTCAATGTCACCATGTCCTCAGTGCCACCATGTCCTTGGTGCCACCATATCCTTGGTGCCACCCTGTCCTTGATGCCACCAGGTCCTTGGTGTCACCTTCCTTGATGTCACCCTGTCCTCAGTGTCACCATGTCCTCAGTGTCACCCTGTCCTTGGTGCCACCAGGTCCTCAATGCCACCTTCCTATCAGTGTCACCTGCTCCGTGGTGTCACCTTCCTTGATGTCACCCTGTCCTCGGTGCCACCCTGTCCTCAGTGTCACCATGTCCTTGGTGCCACCATGTCCTCAGTGCCACCCTGTCCTTGGTGCCACCATGTCCTCAGTGCCACCCTCTCCTTGGTGCCTCCCTGTCCTCAGTGTCACCCTGTCCTCAGTGCCACCATGTCCTTGGTGTCACCCTGACCTCGGTGCCACCAGGTCCTCAATGCCACCTTCTTATCAGTGTCACCTGCTCCGTGGTGTCACCTTCCTTGATGCCACCGTGTCCTTGGGGTCACCCTCACCTTGATGTCATCTTCTGTGGCACCTCCTCCTTGGTGTCACCTTCCTTGATGTCACCCTGTCCTCGGAGTCACCCTGTCCTCAGTGCCACCATGTCCTCAGTGCCACCCTGTCCTTGGTGCCACCTTCCTTGATGCCACCATGTCCTCGGTGCCACCCTGTCCTCGGTGTCACCCTGTCCTTGGTGCCACCCTCACCTCAGTGCCACCTTCTCCTCAGTGTCACCTCCTCCTTGGTGTCACCTTCCTTGATGCCACCCTGTCCTCGGTGCCACCCTGTCCTCAGTGCCACCATGTCCTTGGTGCCACCCTGTCCTTGATGCCACCAGGTCCTTGGTGTCACCTTCCTTGATGTCACCCTGTCCTCAGTGTCACCATGTCCTCAGTGCCACCCTGACCTCGGTGCCACCAGGTCCTCAATGCCACCTTCTTATCAGTGTCACCTGCTCCTTGGTGTCACCTTCCTTGATGTCACCCTGTCCTCGGAGTCACCCTGTCCTCGGTGTCACCCTGACCTCGGTGCCACCAGGTCCTCAATGCCACCTTCTTATCAGTGTCACCTGCTCCGTGGTGTCACCTTCCTTGATGCCACCATGTCCTTGGTGTCACTCTCACCTTGATGTCACCCTTTGTGGCACCTCCTCCTTGGTGTCACCTTCCTTGATGCCACCCTGTCCTCGGTGCCACCCTGTCCTCGGTGCCACCCTCACCTCAGTGCCACCCTCACCTCAGTGCCACCCTGACCTTGGTGTCACCTTCCTTGATGCCACCATGTCCTCGGTGCCACCCTGTCCTCGGTGTCACCCTGTCCTTGGTGCCACCCTGTCCTCGGTGCCACCCTGTCCTCGGTGTCACCTTCCTTGATGCCACCATGTCCTCGGTGCCACCCTGTCCTTGGTGCCACCCTGTCCTCGGTGCCACCCTCACCTCAGTGCCACCTTCTCCTCAGTGTCACCTCCTCCTTGGTGTCACCTTCCTTGATGCCACCGTGTCCTTGGTGTCACCCTCACCTTGATGTCACTTTCTGTGTCACCTCCTCCTTGGTGCCATCCCCTCCTTGGTGCCACCCTCACCTCGGTGCCACCCTCACTGGTGTCACGCTCGCCTTGATGTCACCTTGGTGTCACCAACCTTGGTGCCACCTTCATCGGTGTCACCCTCACCTCGGTGTCACCTCCTCCTTGGTGTCACCTTCTCCTTGGTGCCGTCCCCTCCTCGGTGCCACCCTCACCTTGGTGCCACCTTCTTACTGTCACCTTCTCAGTGTCACCTTCTCAGTGTCACCAACCTTGATGTCATCTTCTGTGTCACCTCCTCCTTGGTGTCATCCCCTCCTCGGTGCCACCCTCACCTTGGTGCCACCTTCTTAGTGTCACCTTCTCAGTGCCACCAACCCTGGTGCCACCCTTACCTCGGTGTCACCTTGATCTTGGTGTCACCAACCTTGGTGCCACCCTCACCTCGGTGTCACCCTCACTGGTGTCACCCTCACCTTGGTGTCACCTTGATCTTGGTGTCACCAATCTCGGTGTCACCCTCACCTCAGTGTCACCTTGACCTTGGTGTCACCAACCTCAGTGTCACCCTCACCTCGGTGTTACCCTCACTGGTGTCACCCTCACTGGTGTCACCTTGATCTTGGTGTCACCAATCTCGGTGTCACCCTCACCTCGGTGTCACCTTCTC
>NW_026530573.1:0-78885 GCF_024509145.1 Vidua macroura | reverse complement strand
GAGGAACTCCTCGTGCTTGGAGACCTGCGGGGAAACGGGGAGGGGATTAGCAAAAGTGACAAAAATCAGCTCTAAATCAGGTCTAACCAGCTCTAAACCAGCCCAAAATAGCAATCTGGTAGTGGGACAGGGAGAGGAACTCCTCCTGCTTGGAGACCTGTGAGGGAAAATGGGGAGAAAATGGGAGGGATTAGCAAAACTGCCCAAAATCAGCTCAAAATCAGCCTTAAAATAGCAATCTGGTAGTGGGACAGGGAGAGGAACTCCTCCTGCTTGGAGACCTGCGGGGAAAATGGGGAGGGGATTCGCAAAAGTAACAAAAATCAGCTCAAAATCAGCTCAAAAACAGCTCAAAAACAGCCCAAAATAACAATCTGGCAATGGGACAGGGAGAGGAACTCCTCCTGCTTGGAGACCTATGGGGAAATGAGGAGGGGATTAGCAAAACTGACAAAAATTAGCTCAAAATCAGCTCAAAAACAGCCCCAGAACGACATCCTAGCAGTGGGACAGCGAGAGGAACTCCTCCTGCTTAGAAAAATGTGAGGGCATTAGCAAAACTGATAAAAATCAGCTCAAAACCAGCCCAAACCCCACACAAACCTCAGTGAAGTTCATTTCATGTAGATGTACTCGCGGGCCTTCTGCTGCAGCTCCAGGCAGCCCAGGCGCTCACTGGGGTCCCTCCGTGGTGTCCCCCCATTGCTAGTGGGACCCCCAGACCCCCTCTAACACCCCAAACCCTCTCTAACACCCCCAAAACCCCCTCTAAAACCCCCATACCTCGGCGAAGTTCATGCAGACGTACTCGCGGGCCTTCTGCTGCAGCTCCAGGCAGCCCAGGCACTCACTGCATGGTGTCCCCCCATTCCTGGTGGCACCCCCAGACCCCCTCCAACACCCCCAAAACCCCCCAAAGCCCCCTCAAACCCCCCCAGAAACCCCCCCATACCTCGGCGAAGTTCATGCAGATGTACTCGCAGGCCTTCTGCTGCAGCTCCAGCAGCCCAGGCACTCGCTGGGGTCCCTCCGTGGTGTCCCCCCATTGCTAGTGGGACCCCCAGACCCCCTCTAACACCCCCAAAAACCCCCTAAAACCCCCCCAAAAGCCCCCCATACCTCGGCGAAGTTCATGCAGACGTACTCGTGGGCCTTCTGCTGCAGCTCCAGGCAGCCCAGGCACTCACTGCATGGTGTCCCCCCCATTCCTGGTGGGACCCCCAAACCCCCTCTAACACCCCCAAAACCCCCCCAAAGCCCCCCCAAAGCCCCCATACCTCCGCAAAGTTCATGTAGATGTACTCGCGGGCCTTCTGCTGCAGCTCCAGGCAGCCCAGGCGCTCGCTGGGGTCTCTCCGTGGTGTCCCCCCATTGCTGACAGGACGCCCCAGATCCCCCAAAACCCCTCTAAAACCCCCAAAACTACTCCAAACCCCCTCTAACACCCCCTAAAACCCCCTCAAACCCCCCATACCTCGGCGAAGTTCATGCAGACGTACTCGTGGGCCTTCTGCTGCAGCTCCAGGCAGCCCAGGCGCTCGCTGGGGTCCCCCCATTGCTAGTGGGACCCCCAGACCCCCTCTAACACCCCCAAACCCCCTAAAACCCCCCCAAAGCCCCCCATACCTCGGCGAAGTTCATGTAGATGTACTCGCGGGCCTTCTGCTGCAGCTCCAGGCAGCCCAGGCACTCAGTGCATGGTGTCCCCCCATTCCTGGTGGGACCCCCAGACCCCCTCCAACACCCCCAAAACCCCCCCAAAGCCCCCCCAAACCCCCCCATACCTCGGTGAAGTTCATGTAGATGTACTCGCGGGCCTTCTGCTGCAGCTCCAGGCAGCCCAGGCACTCACTGCACGGTGTCCCCCCATTCCTGGTGGGACCCCCAGACCCCCTCCAACACCCCCAAAACCCCCCCAAAGCCCCCTCAAACCCCCCCAAACCCCCCCCATACCTCAGCGAAGTTCATGTAGATGTACTCGTGGGCCTTCTGCTGCAGCTCCAGGCAGCCCAGGCGCTCACTGGGGTCCCTCCGTGGTGTCCCCCCATTGCTGACAGGACGCCCCAGATCCCCGAAAACCCCTCTAAAACCCCAAAACTACTCCAAACCCCCTCTAACACCCCCTAAAACCCCCCAAAGCCCCCCATACCTCGGCGAAGTTCATGTAGATGTACTCGCGGGCCTTCTGCTGCAGCTCCAGGCAGCCCAGGCGCTCGGCCAGCGCGGCGATGCCGATGGCGTTGCTGGGGTGCAGCTGCCCCCCGAGGAAGGCGCAGCAGGCGCGCACCACGGCGTCCACCTGGTACATGAGGGCGCCGTGCAGCAGCGGCAGCACGCAGCGCTCGCCCACGGCCACGGCCGCCGTGTAGGCGAACTCCACCAGGCGCTCCATGGCCCGCGGCTGCACGCCCTCGATGGGCACCTCGGCCAGGCCGCGCTCGCGCAGCCCGGCCGTGAACATGGCGCGGAAGACGGGGCTGGCGGCCGCCAGCACCACGCGGTGCGCCCGCAGCTCGGTGGCGGGCACGTCGCGGCGGTGCCGCACGCGCAGGGTCACGTCGCACAGCTGGCCCTCGAGGCGCAGCTGGTTCATGGCGGCCAGCGCGGCCGCCGGGTGCTCGGACAGCGTGTAGCGGCGCGGCGACGACGGCGACGACGGCGACGACGGCGTACCTCGGCCGGGCACTCCGGGGGCGGCGGGGACGGGCAGGACATGGCGGGGGGGGGCCCTCCCCCCGCGCCGGGGCAGGGGGGGTTTGGGGCGGTGGAGAGGCTGTGGTGGGGGGGGAGAAAAATGGGGTTAGAGCAAGGGAAACTGAGGCACGGAGGGCGGGGAGAGATTTGGGGGGGGTTGTGGAGGGAGAAAAATAGGGTTAGAGCAAGGGAAACTGAGGCAGGGAGGGATTTGGAGGGGGAGAAAAATAGGGTTAGAGCAAGGGAAACTGAGGCACGGAGGGCGGGGAGGGATTTGGAGTGGTTGGGGGGGGAGAAAAATAGGGTTAGAGCAAGGGAAACTGAGGCACGGAGGGCAGGGAGGATTTGGAGTGGTTGGGGGGGAGAAAAATAGGGTTAGAGCAAGGGAAACTGAGGCACAGAGGGTGAGGAGGGATTTGTGGGGGAAGAAAAATGGGTCTAGAGCAAGGGAAACTGAGGCACAGAGGGCAGGGAGGCGGACAGGGACTCCCTGGAATGGGATTTGGGGTGATAGAAAGGCTGCGGGGGGGGAGAGAAAATGGGTTTAGAGCAAGGGAAACTGAGGCATGGAGGGTGAGGAGGGGGACAGAGTCTCCCTGGAATGGGATTTGGGGGAGTTAGAGGGGGGAAACTGAGGCACGGAGGGCGGGGAGGGGGACAAGGACTCTCTGGAATGGGATTGGGGTGATAGAAAGGCTGCGGGGGGGAGAAAAATGGGTTTAGAGCAAGGGAAACTGAGGCATGGAGGGTGAGGAGGGGGACAGAGTCTCCCTGGAATGGGATTTGGGGGAGTTAGAGGGGGGAAACTGAGGCACGGAGGGCGGGGAGGGGGACAAGAACTCTCTGGAATGGGATTGGGGTGATAGAAAGGCTGCGGGGGGGAGAAAAATGGGTTTAGAGCAAGGGAAACTGAGGCACGGAGAGTGGGGAGGTATTTGGGGGGGTTGTGGGGGGAGAAAAATAGGGTTAGAGCAAGGGAAACTGAGGCACGGAGGGCGGGGAGGGGGACAGGGACTCCCTGGAGTGTGAATTGGGGGCGTTAGAGGGGGTAAACTGAGGCACGGAGGGTGAGGACAGGAACAAGGGTCTCCCTGGAATGGGATTTGGGGGGGTTGTGGGGGAGGAAAAACAGGGTTAGCATGGGGAAACTGAGGCACAGAGGGTGGGGAAGGGGACACAGCCCCCCCCTCCCCCATCACAGGGACCTTTTTGGGGACCCCCGGGGGTCCGTGTCGGGGGGGGGTCAGGGGTTTATTTTGGGGGTCTCACAGCCCATGCCGCTACCGGGGCGACCCGGGGTGGATTTTGGCGATCCCGAGCGGCATTTTGGGCTAATTCGGGGCTATTTTGGGGCTATTTTGGGGCCATTTCGGGGCGCTCTCACGGCCCACGCAGCGGCCCCGGTACCGGAGCTGCCCCGCCGGTATTTTGGGGGCTCCCGGGGTGTGTTCTGGGCGATTTTCGGGGGTCTCACCGCCCCGCACCGACACCGCGGTATCCCGGGGGGTGTTTTGGGGGGGGGGGGGGGGGGCTCGGGGCGTTGTTCTGCGTGCCCCGAGAGGGATTTTGGGGTTATTCCCAGAGGATTTGGGGATCTGGCCGGTCCGTGCCGGTACCGGCGTGTCCCGGGGGGTATTGCGGGGGGTCCCGGGGGCTTGCTGGGGATATTTTGGGGGGGTCTCACCGGTTCACGCCGCGGCCCCGGGGCCGGGGGGGCGGGGGGGGGGGCCGTGACTAAGCAGCGCGCGGAGCCCCCGCCGCGATAAGAGCCCCCGGGACACGCCCTGTGACGTCACGGACACGCCCACGGCCGCGCCCCTCGCCGCAATAAAAGTCCCCCGGGCCCGGTGGCGGCACCGGGAGGGTCCCCGTGACCCCCCCGTGACCCCCCCCCGTGACCCCGAGACCCCCCCGGGGGCTTCCTGTGGCTCCCGATGTGACCCCAAAACGCCCCCGTGACCTCCCCCCGGTGCCACCCGCGGGACCCCAAAACGCCCCCGGGACCTCCCGGTGTCACCCGGGGGAGCCCCAAAGTCCCGAAGTGACCCCGAAATGTCCCCGGGCCCCCCCCGCCCCTCCCCACACCCCCCCCCCGCCGCCCCCGGGGTCCCCGCCCGGGCCACGCCCACCCGCCATGACCACGCCCCCGCACGCCGGTGATCTGCATGGCCCCGCCCATCCGCCGCGATTCGGGCTCCGCCCTCTCTCGTTGGTCACGCCCCCTCCGGGGCCCCGCCCCCCCATGGCGCCGCCGCCGCCATGAGCGGGGGGGGGGAGGGACCGGGACCCCCCCCGGGACCGGCACCGGCACCGGGACCGGGACCGGGACCGGGACCCCCCCCCGCGGCCGAGCGGGGCGGGCAGCGCGTGCGGGGCCGCGTGCTCGCGGCCTGGAACAGCGTCAAATACGGTGGGGACCGGACACCGGGATACCGGGATACCGGGAACGGGATACCGGGACACCGGGACACCGGGAACGGGATACCGGGAACGGGATACCGGAATACTGGACACCGGGACACCGGGAACGGGATACCGGGACACCGGAACACCGGGATACCGGGAACGGGATACCGGAATACTGGGATACCGGGACACCGGGATACCGGGACACCGGGACACCGGGAACGGGACATCGGGATACCGGGACACCGGGAACGGGATACCGGGATCGGGATACTGGGATACCGGGACACCGGGAAACCGAGAAACCGAGAACGGGACACTGGGACACCGGGATACCGGGAACGGGACACTGGGACACCGGAAGGCAGACGGGGTCTCGGGTCGGGGCGGTGCCGGTTCCCGGGACCGCGGGGATGGGCGGGGTTGTCCCAGGATGGGGTCCTGGGGTGGAAATGGGGGGGGGGGGGGCCGAGGAGGTACCGGGGGTCCCGGGATTCGGGAGTCCCGGGATCTGGGGGTGCCGGGGTTCGGGGGTCCCCGCTGACCCCGTTTCTCCCCCAGGCTGGACGCTGCGGCCGCGGCCCCACTTCAGCCCGCGGGACCCCCTGTACCTGCTGGGGAGGGTCTACACGCCGGGGAACGGGGGTGAGCGGGACCCCCCGGGGGGCTCCCACCCCCATTTTTTATCCCCCACCGAGGACCAGGCGCGGTCCCGGCGGGATTCCTGCTCCCGGCGTGACGGATCCCCGGGTCCCCGGAGGGGATTTGGGGGGGGGTCTGAGGGGTCTCGGAGATCTGAGGGGGTCTTGAGGCTCTGAGGGGTCTCGGGGGTCTGAGGGGGGTCTCGGGGGTCTCCCACGGCCTCTGTCCCCCCCCTCCCCAGAGGAGCTGGCGCGGTCCCGACGGGATTCCTGCTCCCGGTGTGACGGATCCCTGGGTTCCCGGAGGGGATTTCGGGGGGTCTGAGGGAGTCTCGGGGTCTGAGGGGGTCTCGGAGCTCTGAGGGGGTCTCGGGGGTCTCCCACGGCCTCTGTCCCCCCTCCCCAGAGGAGCTGGCGCGGTTCCGGCGGGATTTCTGCTCCCGGTTGTGGCTGACGTACCGGAGCGGGTTCCCGGCGCTGCCCGGGACCCCCGCACCACCGACTGCGGCTGGGGCTGCACGCTGCGCAGCGCGCAGATGCTGCTGGGCCAGGGGCTGCTGCTGCACCTGCTGGGCCGCGGTAAGCGACCCCCGGGCCTGCGGAGGGACCCCCGGGCCGGGGGGACACTCCTCGAGCCCCCCCCCGCCTCACCCATCCCTCAATTCCAGACTGGATGTGGCCGGAGGCGCTGCTGGAACTGGAGCCGGGGGGGTCCGCAGGAGCCGCGACCCCCCGGGACGGACACGGCCCCCCCGGGATGGACCGAGGGTCCCCCGGGATGGGCACGGATCCCCCAGGACGGACAGGGCGTCCCCGGGAGGACGCGGGACCCCCTGGGATGGACCCGGGAGCCCCCAGGACGGAGCCAGGAGCCCCCAGGATGGACGCGACCCCCCAGAATGGACAGGGACCTCCCGGGGTGGACACGGAGCGCTCCGGGGGGACCCGGGACCCCTCGGGACAGCCCCGGGACCCCTCGGGACGGGCACGGGACCCCTCGGGACAGCCCCGGGACCCCTCGGGACAGCCCCGGGACCCCTCGGGACGGGCACGGGACCCCTCGGGACAGCCCCGGGACCCCTCGGGACGGGCACGGGACCCCTCGGGACGGACCCGGGACCCCTCGGGACAGACCCGGGACCCCTCGGGACGGGCACGGGACCCCCCGGGCGCCCCCCGAGCCCCCCGGGACGCGGAGCAGCGGCACCGCGCCATCGTGTCCTGGTTCTCCGACCACCCCCGCGCCCGTTCGGGATCCACCGGCTCGTGGAGCTGGGCCGGGAGTTCGGCAAGAGCGCCGGGGACTGGTTCGGCCCCGCCATCGCCGCCCACCTGCTGCGGTGAGCGGGGCCGGGGGGGCTCGGCGGGGACCCCGTGGGGTTGGGGGGGGACGCCGGGACCCCCCCCGGACCCACCGATCCCGTCCCGCTCAGGGGGGCCGTGGAATCCTGCACGGAGACCCCCGGGCTCGCCGTCTACGTGGCCCAGGACTGCACCGGTACGGGGGGAACTTGGGGGGGGGTCTTCGGTGTGGGGGGGTCGGAGGGGCTCGAGGGCGTTTTCAGGGGGATTTGGGGGTGTTTCTGTGGGGTCGGGCGGGCCGGGAATGAGCGGCCCCCCCTCCCCTTTTTTTTGCAGTTTACAAAGAGGACGCGGCCAGGTTGGTGCGGGGCGACCGTGACGGGGCGACAGCGGGACCCGGAGCCCCGGGACCGGGAACATCGGGAACACCGGGAGCCCCGGGACACGGAACACCGGGACCGGGAGCACCGGGAGCCCCGGGACACGGAACACCGGGACCGGGAGCACCGGGAGCCCCGGGACCAGAAGCCCCGGGACACGGGACACCGGGAGCGCCGGAGCCGGGGCGGCGCCGCGGGCTCGTCCTGCTGGTGCCGGCGCGGTTGGGGGGCGAGAGCCTGAACCCCGTGTACGTGGAGTGCGTCAAGGTGGGTCTGGGGGCGGCCGGGGGCGATCCCGGTGCCATTCCCGGTGCCATTCCCGGTGCCACCGCGTGTCCCCCCCCGCCAGGAGCTGCTGCAGCTCCGCTCCTGCCTCGGCATCATCGGCGGGAAGCCCCGGCACTCGCTCTACTTCCTCGGCTTCCAAGGTACCGACCCCGCGGGAGGGGGGCCCGGGGGGGGTCCCCGGGGGTGTTCCGGGGGTCTCCGACCCCTCCGTGCCCCCCCGCCCCCCCCCCCAGGTGATTCCCTGCTCTACCTGGACCCGCACCTCTGCCAGCCCTGCGTGGACACGGCCCGGGAGAACTTCCCTCTCCAGGTGGGTGCGCCCCAAAAACGGGCTCTGGGGCGATGGAGGGGGGGCTCAGTGGGTTGTGACCCCCCCCCCCCAAACTTTTCCTGCCCCCCCCCCCCAGTCCTTCCACTGCTGCTTCCCGCGGAAAATGTCCTTCGGGAAGATGGATCCCAGCTGCACCTTCGGCTTCTACGCCGGCGGGACGGAGCTGGAGCAGCTCTGGGGGGACCTGGCCCGGGTGAGTGCCCTGGGGGGGGGGTCGGGGTGTCCTGTCCCCCCCTTTTCCCGCTGCTGACCCCCCCTCCCCTTTTCTCCAGGTGCTGGCCCCCCCCTCGGCTCCGGAGCGTTATCCCATCTTCACTCTGGCCGAGGGCCGCGCTCAGCACCAGGCCCTGGACGCCCCCCCCGGGCCGCCCCCTCCCCTCCCCCGCCGGGGGAAACGCCCCAAAAAACCCAACTCGGACGAGTTCGTTCTCCTCTGAGCCCCCCCAAATCCATCCCCCCCCCCCCAAACACTGGATCGGCCCCGGGCGGTGCAGCCGCGGCTCGGGGGGGGGCCGCGGGCACCTCCCCCCCTCAAATTGGGGCTGTTTTGGGTCACTACTGGCACTCCTCCACCCCCCCTCACACTCCAGGACCCCTCTCACACTCCACGACCCCTCTCACACTCCGGGACCCCCCCCTCACACTCCAGGACCCCCCCCAAATCGCCGGGACCCCCCGTTCACTGTCAGAGGCTGCTCAGGGTGGGGGGGCGGTTATTTATTGCTCCGCTCAGGACCCCCCCCCCCAAATAAAGACAACTTGAATCGAGCTCGGCCTCCCGGCGCTTTCGTTCTTTTCTGGGCGGGTTCTGGTGCTTCTCCAGAACTTCTGGAGCTTTTCGAGGTGGTTCTGGTGTTTTCCTGGGGTTTCAGGTATTTCTCCGGGAGTTCCAGGTTTTTTCCCGGGGGTTCCAGGTTTTTTCCCGGGGGTTTCAGGTTTTTTCCCGGGGATTTCAGGTGTTTTCCTGCGGGTTTGGGGCGTTTTTCCTGCGTTTCTGTTTTTTCCCATTGATGGCTGCTGTTTTCCCGGTGCTCCCAGCGTTTTTCCCAGGGTTTTTCCTCGGTGCTCCCAGCATTTTTCCCGGTGTTCCCGGGGTTTTTTCCGGGGTTTCTCCGGGGGCTCCCCACGTTTCCCCCCCCCTCCTTTCCCCGCTGCCGCCGGAGCTGCCGGAACCGGAGCCTGCGGGGGTTGAGGCCGAAGGCTTCCAGCCTCTTCCCGCTGAACTCCCGGCCCCCCAAACGCACGGCCGCGCCCAGGGGGGGCCCCCCCGGCGCCGGGGACCCCCGGGATTTTGGGGGGCCGCGGGGGGGGCCACGGGGGGCTCCCCTTTTTTCCGCCTCCTCCAGGCGCTTCCTCTTCTCCCGGCGTTTCTTCCCAAATTTCGGCTTCGCCGGCGCCGCCTCCACCTCCTCGGGGCTGTGATGATGATGATGAGGGGGCGTCGGGGGAGGTGTGAACACCCCAAAAACCCTTCCCGAGACCCCCCCCCCCCATCCGTACTCAGCCACGAGGGATCTCAGGATCTGGTGCTTCTTGCTGAGGTTCTGCGCCCGCCGGCTGTAATTGGCCTGGTCCTGCCGCTCCTCCTGCTCCGAGCTGCGAGGGGAGGGGTCCGTGAGCCCCCCCCCAAATCCCGGGGGCACCCGGGACCCCCCCAGGAGCCCCCCCCTCACCGGTACATGCAGGTCTTGCGCAGGGAGCACCAGCGGTTCAGCTCTTTGTCGTCGGCCGCCAGGATCTGGGGGGGGGACACGGGGTGGGGGGAAGGTTTGGGGGGGGACACGGGGTGGGGGGAAGGTTTGGGGGGGTCCCAGCGCCCCCAGGGGGTCCCGGGGGGGGGTTTTACCTCGTCCGTGGTGAGGCCGAAGTCGCAGGGCAGCACCCGGCGGTACTTGAAGCGGCAGGGGAGGTCCCCGACCATGTCCTCGAAGTCGAGGCCGTAGAACTCGTCCAGGTACTGCTCGAAGGGGCCGGAGGCTGCGGGGATGGGCAGCTCTGGGGGGTCCCGGGGGGGTCTGGGGGGTCCCAGGAGGGGTTTGGGGGGTCCTGGGGGGTGTTCCAGGGGTCTGGGGGGTCCCAGGAGGGGTTTGGAGGGTCCCAGGAGGGGTCTGGGGGGCCCTGGGGGAGGTCCCGGGGGTTCTGGGAGGGTTTGGGGGGCACCAGGAGGGTTTTGGAGGGTCCCGGGGGGGTTTGGGGGGCACCAGGAGGGGTTTGGGGGGTCCTGGGGGAGGTCCCAGGGGGGTTTGGGGTGTCCAGGGGTCTGGGGGATCCCAGGGGGAGTCTGGGGGGTCCCAGGAGGGGTCTGGGGGGTCCCAGGAGGGGTTTTGGGTGACACCAGGAGGGGTTTGGGGGGTCCTGGGGGGGTTTGGGGGGTCCAAGGGGGGTCCCAGGAGGAGTCCCAGAAGGTTTGGGAGGTCCCAGAGGGGTTTGGGGGCGCCAGGAGGGGTTATGGGGGGGGTCCTGAGTTGGGTTTGGGGCGTTCTTGGGGGGGGGACACAGGGATTCGGGAGTCATGGATTTTGGGGGTGGTATGAGGATTTTGGGAGGAGGTCAGGGTTTGGGGGATTATTGGGATTTTGGGGGTGTTGTCCCAAGGATTTTGGGGTCTGTGGGGGGGGTCTCAGGGTCCCGTTGCTCACCGGGGTCGAACGGGGGCTTCTCCCTCTCCAGGGCCTCCCGGAACCGCGTCCGCCGCCGCCTCTTCCCGAAGGTCACCTCGGGGGGGGCCCGGCCCGGGGGGGCCGCGGGGTCGGGGGGGGGCTCGGGGACGTAATCGGCGTCCATCTGTGGGGGAGGGGTCAGCCGGGGAGGGGGCTGCACCCCCCGATCCGGGACCCCCCCCCCCTCCAATATCCCTGTGCTGGGTTCTGCCCGGCCTCAGCTCTGGGGGGGGGGGGCTCATTCCAAGGGTGAGGGGGGGGGGAGCAGCTTTGAGAGGGGGTCTCATTCAACTGGGGGGGGGTCTCCTTCTCCTCCTCCTCCTCTTCCTCCTCCTCCTCCTCCTCCTCACCACGAAGTCGGGGTCCTCGCAGTGCGGCTCCTCCTCCCGCCCCGTCCAGGCGTCCCAGTTCCAATCATCTGCAGGATTATTGGGGGGGGGGGGGGGGGGGGGGGGGCGACACGGTGACACCGGGAACGAGGGGAGGGGGACACCACCCCCCCCCTGCCCCGCGACCCCCCTCCCACCCCCACTCACCCTCCAGCCCCTCCTCCTCCTCAAACTGCGGCTTCTCCTCCTCCCCCCGGCCGTAGTATTCCTCCCCGAACCATTCCTGCCGGGAGGAAAAGGGGGCTCAGCGGGGACCGGGGGGGTCCGGGGGGTGGGGGGCTCAGCCGGGGCACCCACGGCCATGAGCCGGTCGTGGCGGGCGGGGTCGAAATCCTCCTGGAGGAGGGAGTCGGTGAGGCCGAAGGCGTCGAGCCGGAGGCGTCGCGGATGCGGGCGATGCGGGCGGCCAGCTCCTGCCGCTTCAGGTTCTTCAGCTGCTTCAGCTCCTCCCTGCGCCGGGCCCGTTCCTGGGGGGGGGAAAAAAGGGGTGGTGGGAGGCGTGGGGGGCAGCCCAGGACCCCCCCAAACCCGCCCGGGCTCTTGCTCACCTTCCTCTTCCTCTCCCGGATCTGCTCCCGCTTCTCCTTGCGCCGCTCGTCGCGGCGCCGCACCGAGGTGGGGATGTGGCGTGGGAAGGTTTGGATCTGGGGGGGGGGGAAAGGGTTAGGGACCCCCAGAGCTGCCCCAAAAACGGGGAGTGTGCCCCAAAAAATCAGCCCCCCAAAATGGGGAGTGTGTCCCCAAAACAGGGAATGTGCCCCCAGAATAACCCCCCCAAAACAGGGAGTGTGCCCCCAAAATGGGGAGTGTGCCCCCAAAATGGGGAGTGTGCCCCCAAAATCAGCCCCCCAAAACGGGGAGTGTGCCCCCAAACCAGCTCCCCAAAACAGGGAATGTGCCCCCAAAATAACCCCCCCAAAACCGGGAGTGTGCCCCCAACCCGCCCCCCAAAACCTGGGAGTGTGTCGTGGGAACGTCTGGATCTAGGGGGGTAAAACAGATCAGGGACCCCCAAATTCCACTCCGCGAATCCCCTCCCTACCCCCCTAAACCTTCACCCCTTCCCCAATTTCTGCCCCCCGATTTTTACCCCCCGCCCCCCCCCCCCCCAAATTCCCTCCTTCCCCCCACCTGAGCCGCCCCCGGCTCCTCGAAGCGGAAATTGTGCCGGCGCTCGAACTCCTGCTGCCGCTCCAGGAACTGCTCCCCCTCGTCCGAGGAGTCCTCCAGGGCGGGCAGGGGCGATCTGGGGGGGTCGGGGGGGGTCACTGGGGGGTCCAGGGGGGTCACTGGGGGGTTCCCAGGGGGTCCCCACTCCTCATCCTGTGGCTGCTCCATGAGCGGCTCCCCCTGGGTCCCAGGCGGTGTCCGGGAGGAGTGGGGATGGCCTGGGGGGGCTGCAGGGGGTTTGGGGGGCTCCGGGGGGGTCTGGGGGGGGCTCCAGCTGTGATGGGGAGGGGTCTGGGGGTCCCGCTCACCCTTCGTCCCCCTCCTCTTCCTCCTCCTCGTCCTGGTGCTGCCCGCAGCCGTTGCCCAGCAGGTAATCGCGCAGGAATCGCTCGCCCCGGCTCCAGCGCCGGGTCCGACCAGAACTTCTGCAGGGGCTCCTGGGGGAGAGGGGGGGGGGGATCAGAGCTGGGGGTCGCCCCCCTGTCCCCCCCCCCCCCACAATCCCACCCCCCCAGAGCCCCCCCCAGCCCCTCACCAGGTCCTGCAGCGGCTCCGGGGGGCCTCGGCCTGGCCCCGCAGCCAGAGCAGGTACTGCTCCTCCTCCTGAGCCTGGGGGGGCAAAGGGGGTCAGTGAGGGACCCCCGGACCTCCCCGGGACCCCCCCAAACCTCCTCAGGACCCCCAAACCTCCCCAGAACCACCCAGGACCCCCAAACCTCCCTGGGATCCCCAACACCCCCCAGGTACTGCTCCTCCTCCTGAGCCTGGGGGGGCAAAGGGGGTCAGTGAGGGACCCCCAGACCCCCCCGGGACCCCCCCAAACCTCCTCAGGACCCCCAAACCTCCCCAGAACCACCCAGGACCCCCAAACCTCCCTGGGATCCCCCCCCCCCAAACCTCTCCAGGGACCCCCCGGCACCCCCAGACCTCCCCGGGACCCCCCCCCAAACCTCCTCAGGACCCCCCCAAACCTCCCCAGAACCACCCGGGACCCCAATCCTCCCTGAGACCCCCCTCCCTGGGTCCCCCATACCTCCCCAGGGGTCCCCCAAATCTCCCAGGGACCCCCAAACCTCACCTGGGACACCCCCCCAAACCTCCCCGGGACCCCCTGGGACCCCCAAACCTCCCCGGACCCCCAGCCCCCCCCTCACCTTCTCCTCCCGGGACCGATCCCGCGGCCGGAGCAGGGCCCCTCCCCCCCCCTCCTCCTCCTCCTCCTCGCTGTCGGCCACGAAGGCTCGGAAGCTGCGGGGGGAGGTCCAGGGTCACCCCTGGTGCCGAGGACCCCCCCCCCTCAAAATCCCAGAGTCCCCCCAAACCCCAGGACCCCCCCCCCTCACCTCTCCTTCAGCGCCCGCTGCTCCTCCACGTAGCTCTGGGAGGCCTCGGCCTGGGGGGGGAAGGGTTTTGGGGGGTCACGGGGATTTTTGGGGGGGTCACGGGGTTTTTGGGGGGGGTCACGGGGATTTTTGGGGGGGTCACGGGGGATTTTGGGATCTCAGGGATTTTTGGCGGGACTCAGGAATTTTTGTGAGGCTCATGGGGATTTTTGGGGGGGTCATAGGTATTTTTGGGAGGTCTCAGGGATTTTTGGGGGGGGTCACAGGGATTTTTGTGAGGCTCATGGGGATTTTTGGGGGGTCCCAGGGATTTTTGGGGGGGTCACGGGGATTTTTGGGGGGCTCAGGAATTTTTGGGGGGGTCATGGGGATTTTTGGGTGGGTCACAGGTATTTTTGGGAGGTCTCAGAGATTTTTAGGGGGGGGTCACAGGGAATTTTTTGGGGGGGTCACGGGGATTTTTGGGGGGGCTCAGCCCTCCCCTCCCCTCACCTTCCTCCTCCTGGCCGCCCGCCTCCTCATCCTCCTCATCCTCCTCGTCCACGTATTTGCTGCAGGGCGGGGGGGGGGACGGTCAGGTCACCCCGGGGGGGGCTCAGGACCCCAAAACCCCCCCAAAATCCCCACCCACAAGCCCCCTCCTCACCCTTCCTTCTCCAGCACCACCTTCCGCTCGTAATCCTTCAGGAACATCGGCTTGGCCGGCCGCTCTTCCTCCCCCTCCTCCTCCTCCTCCTCCTCCTCCTCCTCGGATTCTGGGAGGGGCCGGGATGAGTTTTGGGTGCCCCCCCCCGGGTTTTGGGGACCCCCCCCCCCCCGCCCCGCCGGTACCTGGGCGGGTGAAGAACGTGGTGTCCTCCCGGTAAATGCGGGGGTCGCGGGTCTTGAGCAGCGCCAGCGTCCGGTAGAACTCCCGCTCCTGCCGGGGGTCCCGGGCCTGGCGGCGGGGCCGGGGGGGGTCAGGGGGGGCTCCGGGACCCCCCCCCGGGACCTCCCCTCCCCCCACTCACCACATCGTCCCCGCTGGACTCGGAGCTGTCGCTGTCGCTGTCGCTGTCGCCGCTGGCCGCGGTGTCGCCGTAACGGTCCCGCACTGCCGGGGGGCACCGGCGCCGCTCAGCACCGCGGGGAGGGGGGGGGGGCACCGGTTCCTCCCGAGCGCCGGTCCCGTTCCCGGTCCCTGTCCCGGTTCCCCCCGCCCCCATCCCGTTCCCTGTGCCGTTTTCCCCCGTTCCCGGTGTCTCACGGCGCTGCGGCTCCTCCCGTCCCTCCCGGTTCCCCCCGTTCCCGGCCCCGCGGCTCCTCCCGCCCGGTCCCTCCCGCTCCCGTTCCCGGTGTCTCACGGCGCCGCAGCTCTTCTCGCTGCCGGTACCGCCCGGTCCCTCCCGGTTCCCCCCGTTCCCGGCCCCGTTCCCGGTGTCTCACGGCCCGCAGCTCCTCCCTCCCGGTCCGTCCCGTTCCCGGCCCCGTTCCCGGTCCCGCAGCTCCTCCTTCCCGGTTCCCCCCCGTTCCCGGCCCCGTTCCCGGTCCCGCAGCTCCTCCTTCCCGCTCCCGGCCCCGCTCCCGGCCCCGCTCCCGGCCCCGCTCGCGGTGTCTCACGGCGCTGCAGCTCCTCCCGCCGCCGGTACCGCCCGTAGCGCTCCGCGAACGCCGCGTTCACGCGGAGCTTGGGCTCCGCCATGGCCGCCCACGTGACCGCCCGGCACTTCCGGATCCGCCGCCACGTGACAGGAGCGCCCCGCCCCTCCCCCCGGCCGGTCAGCCCCGCCCCTTCTCGCTCTTAAAAGGGCAACGGCGCCCAAAGAGGCGGGTGGGGCCCACCGCGCCCCTCTGCAGCCCCCACCCCACATCGCCCCTCTCACCCGGGACCCCCAAACTGGAGCCACGATCCCCCCACTCTGCTGCCACTCGAGACCCCCCAGACCAGCGGACGCGGCCTCAGCTCCATCTTTATTGGGGCACAGGAGGAGGGGGGTGGGCATGGGGGGGGGGGGGGGAAATGGAGATGGGGGGGGGGTCCATGGGGGTCGGGGGGTCCATGGGAGACCCCCCCTCAGCTGGTGCGGATCTGGTAATCTGCAAGAACAGAGAGAGGAGGTGAGGTGGGGGGCTGGGGCTGGGGCCTCAGGGGGATTTGGGGGTCCCAGGGGATTTGGGGTCCCGGGTGGGGGTCCCGGGTGGGGGCCCCGACTCACCCCCGCTCTGGGTGATGTAGCGCACCCAGGGCAGCGCCTGGTACCCGCTTTTCTCGATGATCTTCATGTACCGCACCTGGGGGGCACCTGGGGAGTTACCCCCACCCCAAAAAAACCCCAGAGTCCCCCCCCCCCCACCCCATCCTCGGGATCCCCTCGTGGAGACCCCAGACCCCCGGACTCTGCATGTCCCACCCTCATCCTGTCCCCAAACCTCCCCCGGGCCCCCTCCCAGGGACCCCAACCCCCCCACCGAGACCCCACTCCCCTCCCTCATCCTGTCCCCTCTCCCCGGCACTGCGGCCCCCCGGGGACCCCTCCCGAGCCCCCCGGGGACCCCTCCCGAGCCCCCCGGGGCACCTGATGCCCGAGACGGTGAAATAGGGGATCTCGAAGCGGACGGCGATGGGCGGCCGCCCCTCCTCCTCCTCCTTCTCCACGCTGGGCAGCCCGAAGTGAGCGCGCATCAGGTGCTCCTCCCCCCCTGCGACCCCGCAGCGGCTCGTGGGGACCCCCGCGGCCACCCCCGAACTGGGTGGGGGGGGGACACGGGGGGGACAGCCCAGGATGGGGGGATGGGGGGACAAGGAGAGGGGGAGAGCCTGGAATAGGGGGGTGGGGGTGGGGGACACCCCAGGACAGGGGTTGGGGGGGTCCCGGATGGGGGGACAGGGGTTGGGGGGTCTCAGGATGGGGGGACAGGGGTTGGATAGGGGTTGGGGGGTCCCTGGGATGGGGGGACAGGGGTTGGGGGGGTCCCGGGATGGGGGGACAGGGGTTGGGGGTCTCAGGATGGGGGGACAGGGGTTGGATAGGGGCTGGGGGGTCCCAGGATGGGGGGACAGGGGTTGGATAGGGGCTGGGGGGTCCCAGGATGGGGGGACAGGGGTTGGAGGTCCCCGGGATGGGGGGACAGAGTTGGGGGTCCCCAGGCCGGGCTGCTCACGGGGAAGGACTTGATGCTCCAGATGACCACGTTCCTCTCGGGCAGGTACCGCGCCGACCCCACCGTGGTCTTGAATTTCGGGGAGTCGGCGTCGCTGGGCACCGGCACCGAGATCTCCACCCCGTTGGCCACCGACTGCTTCTTGAACTGGCCCTTGGCCTGGAGGGGACACACAGGGGGGGTGGCAGGGGCTGGCTGGGGGTCCCCGAGGGGCGGGGGGGACGCCCGGGCTCACCTTGACCATGATTTCCACCCGGCTGTGGGAGAACTTCTCGATGATGGACTCGATCCAGATGAGCGGCTTCACCTGGGGGGGGGGCACAGGGGTCACCCCTGGAGTCCCCTGGGGGTCCCTGGGGGTCCCCAGGTGTCCCTGTCACCCCAGGAGGGGTCCTGGCCATGCGGACAGAGGTGCTGGACACACGGAGAGGGGTCACAACCCCAGGGAAAAGGGTCCCAGCCCCTCAGACTGTGGCCCCGAAGCCCCAGCCTGGGTTTGCAGCCTCCAGACCAAGTTTGCAGCCCCCAGACCAGGTTTGCAGCCCCCAGAGTGGGTTTGCAGCCCCCAGACCAGGTTTACAGCCCCCACACCAGGTTTGCAGCCCCCACACCAGGTTTGCAGCCCCCAGACCAGGTTTACAGCCCCCACACCAGGTTTGCAGCCCCCAGCCCGTGTTTGCAGCCCCCAGACCAGGATTGCAGCCCCCAGCCCGGGTTTGCAGCCCCCAGACCAGGTTTGCAGCCCCCAGAGTGCGTTTGCAGCCCCCAGACCGCGTTTGCAGCCCCCAGAGTGGGTTTGCAGCCCCCAGACCAGGTTTACAGCCCCCACACCAGGTTTGCAGCCCCCAGACCAGGTTTGCAGCCCCCAGAAGGGGGGTCCCAGCCCCACAGGGGTCCCCACCTGGGTGTGCAGGCGGTAGGACATGAGCTCGAAGTCGCCGTCGGGGGGGATGAAGGAGATGGTGCGGTCGTTGTCGAAGCGGGACAGACGGACGCACTGGTGGAACTTCACGTCCTCCAGCTCCACCGACTTGTTCTTCCCCCTGGAAGGGAGCAGGGGGCTCAGGAGGGATGGGGTGGGGGGAACGGGGCCGAGCCCCCCGCCCCGGCACTCACGGCCCGTGAGCTCGAAGAGGACGCGGTCGTTGAGGCCCAGGCGCAGCTCCGGCATTCCCGACAGGAAAACCTTCAGCTTGATGGTGCCCACCACCTCGCTGAGCACCACGCTGCCGTTGGCGCTCACCTGCGGGCACGGCCCGGCTTGGAGCTGCTCCACCCTGGCCGTCAGCCCCATCCTCACCCCCTGTCCTCACTGTTAGCCCCGTCACCATCACCTTCCTCGTCCCCAGCGCATCCCACCCCCATCCTCATCCCTTTTCCACCCTCGTCCTCGTTCCCACCCCAGCCCCCGTCACATCCCACCCCATTATCCATCCCTATTCAACCCCCATCACATCCCACCCCAATATCCATCCCCTTCCAACCCCAATCCCCACCCTTTCCCACCCCAATCCTCAAATCCTCATTCCCAGCCCAATCCCCTCCCTTTCCCACCCCAACCCTCATTCCCACTCCAGTCCTGTTTCCCACCCAATGTCCATCCCTTTCCCACCCCAATCCTCATTCCCACCCCAATCCTTATTCCCACCCCAGTCTTGCTCCCTTTCCCACCCCAATCCCCCTCCCTTTCCCACCCCAACCCTCATTCCCACCCCAGTATCCATCCCTTTTCCACCCCAATCCTCTTTCCCACCCCAATCCCCCTCCCTTACCCACCCCAATCCTCATTCCCACCCCAGTCTTGCTCCCTTTCCCACTCCAATCCTCATTCCCACTCCAATCCTCATTCCCACCCCAATCCTCATTCCCACCCCACTCTTGCTCCCTTTCCCACCCCAGTCTTGCTCCCTTTCCTGTCCCAACCCTCATTCCCACCCCAATCCTCATTCTCACCCCAATCTTTCTCCCTTTCCCACCCCAGTCTTGCTCCCTTTCCTGCCCCAATCCTCATTCCCACCCCAATCCTCATTCCCACCCCAGTCTTGCTCCCTTTCCCGCCCCAATCCCCACCCCCACCCCGCTCCCTTCCCCCCCCCGTGCCCCCCCAGTGCCCCTCACCAGCAGGTTCACCGCCTCGATGACGTCGATGAACACCTCGTTCTTCTTGTAGCGGATGCCCTCGGAGCGCCAGGACACCGCGTTGGTCACCGTGGTGGGCACGCGCGACTTCCCCGTGTCCAGCTTGTTCCCCTCCTGGGTGATGTACCTGGGTGCATGTTCTCAGTTCAGCCAGAGGCAAAAAGAGAAAGATTTCAAGATTTCTGCCCGGCTCAGCCTGGGAAAAAGTCCGGGAGGAATGTAAACAATCTGTTTTCTTGCTTTCCTGCAGATCTGTCCTCCCACACTGACCCAAGTCCAGTGCACCAATCAGGTGAAATGTTTTTATTTTAACACCATTGGCATTAACGTTCACAACATTCTCTGTAAAAGAGATGTGCTTTTGAATAAACGCTCATTTGCCTTCTGAAATCGTGCGAGTCGTTTCGCCCGTCCCTGCCCCAACAGCGTCACTGGGGGGCTCTGGGGGGGTCCCGGTGCCCCCCGGGCCCCTCCCCACACTCACTCCTGCAGGATCTTGCTGTCCGTGGTCTGCGGGAAGCCGAAGTCCATCAGCTCGTCCAGCAGCTCGTAGACGATGACGAAGTTGTCGCGGATGCTTTCCTCCTCCAGCTCCTTGAAGTACTCGCAGAACACCTGTGGGGGGAAGGGGGGCGGGGGGCACACCCAGCACCTCTGTCACCCCCCCCTGAGGTGGTCCTCAGCCCCCCAGGCCCCCGCTGAGACCCCCAGCTCACCTCCACCACCTTGTAGAGGAAGGAGAAGACCAAGGAGGCGTTCCCGTTCTTCTTGGTGGTGGCCACCACTGCGGGCGTTAAGGAAAAGGGGGGCACCGCTGGGTCCCCGAGGCTGGGGGGGGGGGGTCCCGGGGGGGGGGTCCCGGGGTGGGGGGTCCCGGAAGGATACGGTACAGGTTGGCGTGTTTGATCCACAGGAAGTGGACGTGGCCGTAGGTCAGCACGGGCGTGAGGGTCCCCTCCTCCTCCCGCTGCAGCAGGACCCCCATGAAGTGCTCGATCTCCCCCAGCCCCACGTCCCCCTTGTAGTTGCGGCTGATCAGCGGCTGTGGGGTGACGGTGGGGGGGGGGGGTGTCAGAAATGGGGACAACCCCCCCCCTCCCCCAAAACCCGCTCACCCCACCTCGGGGTCACGAGGGTCACCGCCACTGACCTTGGTTGACCTTCAAAGGCAGAGGGGACAGTCGGGTGTCCCCCACCCCGGTCACCCGCGTGACCCCCGGCAGGGTTTGGGGTGGTCGTGGCGGGGTGGGGGGGGGGGGGTGTCACATGTGGAGCACGCACCCCCTAACCCCCAAAATCCTCGGGGTCACGGGGGTCACCGCCACTGACCTTGGCTGACCTTCAAGGACAGAGGGGACAGGCGCGTGTCGCCCGGGGCGGGGGGTTTGGGGTGGTGGCGGGGGTCTCACCTTCCCCTTGAGGTCCAGGATGAAGAGGGCGGAGGCGGCCATGGCGCCCGCGCGGCGCCGTCACCTCCGGCACCGTCACCTGCCCAGGTGAGCGGCTGCGCCCACGGGCGCGTGGGGCCTTAAAGGGGACGGCCCAGCCCCACTCCCCCCGCCGGGGGTCCCACCTCCGGCGCTCGGGGGGGCGACCCCCAGGCTCGGCCACCCCACGAGGGCTTCGGCCACCTCCAGCCCGACCCCACAGTTTTGGGGTGGGGGGCGTGGGTGGGACCCCGAGACGGTTCAAAGAGGGTGGGTTTGGGACCCCTGGATATCTGGGTGCCCCACCCTGGGGGGGGGGTCTCTGCACCCCCAAGCTCACCCTCTTGGGGGGGGTCCCCGTAGCCCCTGACTCCTGTATTCCCCACCCTGGGGGTCGCTGCACCCCCAGACTCCCCGTGGCCCCCCATGAGGGGTCTCCACACCCCCCCCAACCATCAGGTTCCCCACTCTGGGTGGTCCCTGCACCCCCAGACCCCCGGATCCCCCACGGTGGGGGGGGTCGCTGTACCCCCGCATCCTCCCCTCTGCGGGGTCCCCGCACCCTCAGTTTCCCCCGCGGGGGGCGGGGGGTCTCTGTATCCCAACATCTCCCACTCTGCGTGGCCCCCAAGCCCCCAGACCCCCGGATTCCCCTCGGGGGGTCCCTGCACCCTCAGATTCCCCACCCTGGAGAATTCCCGCACCTCCAGACCCCCGCCCCCCCCTCCCCGCCGCATCCTCCGGTCCCACCGGAGCCCCGGGCGGGGCGGGACGGCCCCGGGCCCGGCCCCGGGGGCGGGTCGGTGCTGAGGGCCGGGCCCGGAGCCGCCCCGCCCGCAGACACAGCCCGGGGCTACCGGGGGGCTACCGGGGGGCTACCGGGGAAGCGGCGGGGGAGCCGCCCAGAGCCGCCGCCGCCATGGACCGGCCGGCGGGCAGGAGGGACCCGGACGGCGATTACGGTACCGAGCATCCACGCCCCACCCGTCCCGGGGCTCCCCCCGAACCCCCGGCACTGGGACCCCCGGCTTTGGGACCCCCGGCTTTGGGAACTCCCAGATTTTGGGCACCCTCAGGGCTTTGGAGACCCCCGGCTCGGGGCCCCTCGGGTTTAGGGACCCGCGGGCGTGGGAAGCCCCAGGTTTGGCGACCCGCAGGGGTTTTAGACCCTTCAGGCTTGGGGATCCCCCTGGTTTTGGGGGTTTGGGAACCCCCCAAGTCTGAAGACACGCAGGTTCAGGGACCCCCGCCTTTGGGGACCCCCGCGTTGGGGACCCCCGCGCTGGGGACCCCCGTCCAGCCCCATGGACACCCCCGAGGAGGCGGCAGGGGCGGCGGCCCCGCACGGTTTGGGGGCGCTCCTGGGGCTCCGGGCTGTTTCGGGGGGCTCGAGGTCGGGTCGGGGGTCCCGGGAAGTCCTGGGGGTGTCCCCGGTGCCCGCTCCGACACCGGAGGGAGGGAGGGACACGGGAGGCAGCGCCGGGACCCCTCCCCGCGGGCACCGGAGCCCCCCCCGACAGGCGGGACCCTCGGTGTCCCCCCGTTTTCCCCGGGCGGGGGCTCCCCCCGGCCCGGCCTTTGTTCCCTGTGCGCGGGGGGGGGACCCGCAGCCCTGACATCACCGGCGGCCTATGGGCGCCGGGATCCCGCCGCTGCTCCCGGTGATTTATTTACCCAAATATAACCGGGGCGGGGATGGAACCGGCGTCACCGCGGGGGGAGCTGGCACCGCCCGCCAGCCCTTTCCCGGCAGGAACCGGACATTTCCCGCCCGTTCCCAACCTCTGGACTGGGTTTGGCCAGGGCCGGACCGCGCCCCGGTGCTTCCCGGTACCGGAGCCGGAGCTCCTCGGTTTGCCCCGGTGCCGGAATTCCCCGGTAACCCCGGGTTCCCTCCGGTGCCACAGCCCGTTCCCCTCATTGCCACCCGGAGACGGAGCCAGGTCTCCCCGGTGCCCCCGCGGAGCACCCCCGGTGCAGGAGTCGGTTCTCCGCGGAGCCCCCCGGTGCCCGTGCCCGCTCCTCCCGGTTCTCCCCGGTGTCCCCCGGTGCACCGCGGAGCTGGTGCTCTCCGGGGCGGGGTTTGGGCCACGTTCGTGCCCCGGAGGGCGGATTTTGGGGAGGCCGTGACGGAGGCGGGGTCGTCGGAGCCCTGCCCAGCCCAGCCCAGCCCAGCCCGGCCCGGCCCGGCGCGGACGAGGACGGGAACGGGGACGGCGGCGGGTCCGGGGGTTCGCCGGGATGGGGGGACACGGGGACAACTACTACGGCAAACACGGTAACGGGACGGGGGGCTCGGGGGCGTATTTGGGGGTTCAGAAGCGCGGCCGGGGCTCGGGGGAGTCTTGGGGGGCTCGCCCGAGGTCGGGGGACCCCGTTCGGGGTTCCCGGTGGGTCGGGGGCACAGCCCGCTGCGGGCTGGGGGCTCTTTTGGGGATCCGCCGCGGTTCGGGGGCACCTCTGGGGGCTTCCCGCGGGTCAGAGCCCCGCGGCTCGGCGCGGAAGGAGTCAAACGGCCGCAGGGAAAGGCGGAAAACAAACCCAAAATGGGCGGAAAACGGGGCAATAAAAGGCGAAGCAAAGCGAAAGCAAAAGCGGCCGCGCCCCGCACGAGGGGGGGAGCCGCGGTTTTGGGGGGCTGGGGAGGGGTGCTCGGGTTTGGGGGGGGGGGGGGGGGCGGGCTGAGGGGGGCCGCGGTTTTGGGGCCGCCCTCCCCGGCAGGCGCAGAACCGGCCCGACGGCCGCGGTCGGACCCGGCGCCGGGACAAACCGGCTCCGGCGGTTCTGGGGCGTCACCGCGGCGCCGGGATCGGCGGCCCGGGGGTGTCCCGGGATCGCTCCCGGTTCTGGTTTTGACCCCCCCCCCCCGCGCCGCTGTTTAGGGAGGTTTGGAGAGGGGGAGATCCGCCCCCGGAAAGGGAGCGAACTCCAGAACTTCCCCCCAAAATAGCCCAAAGCGAACGTGTCCCCGCCACGGGGATGCCGTGACCCCCCCAAAATCCACCCCAAATCCCCGGCCCCCCTGCCCTGGGCCGCTCCCACGCTGGCTCCGTTCCCACCCTAAAAATAAAGCGGAGCAGCGGCGCGGCGCCGGGGAGGCTGCGGCGGGGCCGGGGCTCGGCGGGACCCCCGGTGATCCCCCCTCCCCCGGCCCGGTATCGCCGCCCTCAGCCCCGCTCTGCCCCCGCAGCTCTTCGGTGCTTCCGTGGAATTTGGTGTCTCTGGTGTTCCCATGGGATTTCGGGTCCCTCTCGCCGCAGCCTGGGGAGATTTTTGGGCAGAGCCACCTGTGGAAATGAGTTTTCCAAGGGAATCGTTGTTTCCCAGCCTGGGAAGCAGATCCGCAGATGTTTTTCCTCCTGATTACGCTTTTTTTGGGCGGCGTTTGGTTCCCTCGCTGCTGCGTGCTGTGGGGCGAGGAGGATGAGGAGTGCCTTCCTCCCGCCCCAGCCGTTCCCCATTGCCATTCCTCTTCCTCCCCACAGGAACGCCACAGAAGTATGACCCGACTTTCAAAGGTCCCATCTATGACAGGTAAGCAGAGCCCCACAGTGTCCCCAAAATCCCCCAAATCGAGGGTCCCCGAATCGAGGGTCCCGAAACCCAGGGTCCCCAAATCGAGGGTCCCCAACCTCGCTGTCCCCGCCGGCAGGGGCTGCACTGACATCGTCTGCTGCGTCCTGCTGGTGGTGGCCATCGTGGGCTACGTGGTGGTCGGCGTCGTGGGTACGTCCTGGGGGCTCAGGAGGGGCCGGGCAGGGCCCTGCGGGGTCTGGGGGCTGCAAAGGAGGGGGTGACCGACCACCGCCTCATCGTCCTGTGCCCCCCAGCCTGGACCCACGGGGACCCCCGGAAGGTGATCCACCCCACGGACAGCCGCGGGCAGTTCTGCGGGCAGCAGGGGACCCCCAACGAGTGAGTGCCGGACGCGCCGCTGGAGAGACCCCGAGTTCCTCGGGGGAGCGCGGCGGGGGTTTCCCCAACCCGGGCGGTTTTGGTTTGTTTTGCAGGAAAAAACCTTTCCTTTTCTACTTTGACATCGTCAAGTGCGCGAGCCCGCTGGTGCTGCTGGAATTCCAGTGCCCGACCACGCAGGTACGGCCCGGCCCCTCTGGACCGCGGCGTTCCCCAAATTCCCCACGGAATCCGGGCCTGCAGCCCCCCCGTGTCCCCCTCCCGTGCAGATCTGTGTCAGCAAATGCCCGGACCGGTACATGACGTACCTGACCGCCTTCGGGAACGCCGCGTCGCTGCAATATTACCGGAATTTCTGCACCCCCGAGTTCAAGAACTCGCAGAAGGTGGGTTGTGGGGTCGGTGTTCCCGTGCCGTGGGGTGATTCCCACCCGGAGCGCTGACGTCCGGCTCGTTGTCCCCACCCAGGCTCCCCTCGAGGTGCTGAGGGACAAGGAGTGTCCGGCCATGCTCATTCCCAGCACCCCACGTACGTCCGGAGTTAGCAAGGAGCTCGTTAACGATTCGCTGGCTTCCATCGGGATTTTTCGGAGGCTGTTTGGGGGTTCCGGGGGTCCTGTGGGGGTTTGGGGCTCCCGTTTTCCCAGCTGAGCCAGCCCCTCTGTCTCACCAGTGGCACGGAGATGCTTCCCAGCCATCCAGGCCAAGAAGGGCGTCATCATGGTGGGCAACGAGACCACCTACGATGATGGCCACGGGCGCCGCAGGAACGTCACCGAGCTGCTGGAAGGAGCCAAGTGAGTCCCAGGCCAGTGCCCCTCGTTAAGAGCAGCTTCGTTAGCGCTGCTTCGCCCGTTTGAGGTGTCGGGTGCTTGCCAGAAATCCTGCACCAAAATTCCATGTTGGAAAAGTGGAGGGCGGCAGTGCGGACAGCTCCGGGGAATTTGCTGTGCAGAATTGTTGAATTTTTTTTTGGTTTCGGGGTCCCCCCGGCTCCTGCTCCATCGGCGTTCCCTGTTTCCTTGCAGAAAAGCCAACGTGGTGCTGGAGACCCGGCAGCTGGCCATGAAGATCTTCGAGGATTACACGGTGTCCTGGTACTGGATCATCATGTGAGCATGGGGCAAAACTCAGGGATTTCCAGTATTTCACAATTCTCACAAGCCCCCGGCTTTCCCACAATTTCCACCGAGCAGAGCACGAGCAGCGACATCCCTCCCGTCCGTCCCCGCCGTGGTGCTCACGTTTTGGGGGATGCTGGGGCGCAGTGGGAGGGTGGTGACATGTGGCTGCCTTCCTCCCGCAGAGGCCTCGTCATTGCCATGGTGGCCAGCCTGATCTTCATCGTCCTGCTGCGCTTCCTGGCCGGGATCATGGTGTGGGTGATGATCGTGATGGTGATCCTGGTGCTGGGATACGGTGAGCAGGGGGCTGGGAGCCTCTCCCTGGCTTTTCCCCGTTCTCCTTTCCCTATTTCCGGTGGGATTTGCACTGCAGAAGTTCACACGCCGCGTCCTTCCGGCTGTCTCCTCCCTGGCCGGCATCCGGCTCTGCCTGTCCCGTGCAAAAAGGACAATTTTCTGCTTTTTGCCGCAGGAATCTTCCACTGTTACATGGAATATGCCAAGTTAAAAGGGGAAGCAGGGTCAGATGTGTCCCTGACAGACCTGGGCTTCCAGACCGACCTCCGTGTCTACCTCCACCTGCGGCAGACGTGGCTGGCGTTCCGTAAGTATCCGTCCTCCTCTGGAACTGGGATGGGACCCAGGACAGGGCACAGGAAGTGGAGGTCACAGCGGGTTTTTGGGCTGTTCCCACGTGAAGGAGGGACTTTGCCGGGTACCCAGCCGTGGGGCAGTGCTGGATGTTCCTGGGAGGAGATTTCGGTGCCGTGGGGGATTCCCTGGGGAAGGCGAAGGTGGCCCTCACGCTGCCCGGGGCTCCCTTCCCCTCCCAGTGATCATCCTGTGCGTGCTGGAGGTGGTGATCATCCTGCTGCTCATCTTCCTGCGCAAGAGGATCCTCATCGCCATCGCGCTCATCAAGGAGGCCAGCAGGTCTGGCTGTCCCTGTCCCCACGGCCGCTGGCACCCATCGCTCCAGGGTTTAACCGGGGTTTAACCGGGGTTTAACCGTCTTCTCGCAGGGCCGTCGGTCACATCATGTCGTCGCTGCTGTTCCCCTTGTGCACCTTCTTCTTGCTGTGCCTCTGCATCGCCTACTGGGCCAGCACTGCCGTGTATCCTTTCCTCTTCCTCATCCTCTTCCTCATCCTCCTCCTGTTCCCTGCATCCCTGTTCCCCAGAAGTCCAGTGTCTCCCCAGGCCTGGGGCAGGATCTGCTTGCGGATCCACCTTAAATCTCTGAGGTTTAACCCAAAACAAATCCTGAGGTGGAAGAGCAGCAGTGGGAGCTTGGGGAGAGTGAAGTGGAGCCTGGTTTGGATTTAGGGTTGGGTTTGGAAAATGGCCTTTCCTTAACGGTGACCCGCAGCTTCCTGTCCACCTCCAACGAGGCTGTTTACAAGGTGTTCAACGAGTCCGCGTGCCCGTTCTCTGGGCAGACCTGCAAGCCCGAGGTGAGGACCTCGGGAAACTCAGAATCTGTCAGAGATGAGACCACGGGGGTCAGTCTGGGTTGACCGGCGGTGTCCTGTGTCCTCTCCAGACCTTCAACACCAGCAACGTCACCAAGCTGTGCCCTGATGCCCAGTGCCTCTTCGCGTTCTACGGCGGTGAGACCGCCTATCACAAGTACCTCATCGTGCTCCAGTTCTTCAACGTCTTCATGTTCTTCTGGCTCGCCAACTTCGTCATCGCGCTGGGCCAGGTGACGCTGGCAGGTGCCTTCGCCTCCTACTACTGGGCCTTCAAGAAGCCCGACGACATGCCGGCCTTCCCGCTCTTCTCCGCCTTCGGCCGCGCGCTCCGGTGCGTCCGTCCCCGCGAGGGTGGCCGGGAGCTCTGGGAGGTTGTGCCTTTATAACCGGGGTGGTCTATCCCTAGGTACCACACCGGCTCGCTGGCCTTCGGCTCGCTGGTCCTGGCCATCGTCCAGGTCATCAGGGTCACCCTGGAGTACCTGGACCACCGGCTGAAAGGTACCAGGGCTGGGGTGGGAATGAGCGGGGTTGGCCTGTGGTGGGGGGTGGAATGGGATGAGCTGCAAGGCCCCTTCCAACCCAAACCATTCCATGATGCTGTGAAGTGTTTCCCGGGGCAGGAGCCTAGGGACTTGGCCAGCCTGCCCCGGTGCCAGGGAATTCTGTGCCGTGCAACCGTTCATCAGGAAATGTCAACAGCGAGTGGGGGCGTGGGAAGAGCAGTCTGGGCCTCGCTGTGGGTGCCCAGGGGGCTGAGAACAGGGCTTGGATGGGGGAACTGTGGCAACAAAGTCTCACCAGGGACCTTAAAGTGGCTGCTGGAAGATCCGGCCCCTCTGGCTTTGGTGCTGACCCCTCTCCCTGCACCCTCCAGCCGCCGAGAACAAGTTTGCCAAGTTCCTCCTGAGCTGCCTCAAGTGCTGCTTCTGGTGCCTGGAAAAATTCATCAAGTTCCTCAACAGGAACGCCTACATCATGGTGAGAGTCGCCCAAAACCAATGCCCTCGAAGGGCTGGGGCTGCCACGGGGGCAGCTCAGAGATTTCCCTGGGAATTGTGTCTCCTGATGCTGTAGGAACATAGAGCTTTGCGGTGTTTTTTGGCTTTTTGGCTGAAAAACATTGCCTTCAGCCACATTCTGTTGGCTTTGGGGAGGACCTTTTGTGGGCGGGGGTATTCAGCTCTGGGTCTCTGCGATGCCTGACCCAGCAGTGGATGAGAAAGCCCTTCCAGGGTGGGATTTGCACTCTCCTCTGGGTGGTGGACTCAGTGCAGCCCCGTTTCTCTCTCCTCTGCCCGGTTTTTCCGCCCCAGATCGCCATCTACGGCACCAACTTCTGCACCTCGGCCCGGAACGCATTCTTCCTGCTGATGAGGAACATCATCAGGTGAGATCCTGGGGGAATCACCCCAGACCGTTTGCCACACATGCCTTGGCTGCTCCTGTCAGAACTCGGATGTGGAGGCTCATCCCTCTTTTGTCTCCAGGGTGGCCGTGTTAGATAAAGTCACGGATTTCCTCTTCTTCCTCGGGAAGCTCCTCATCGTGGGAAGTGTGGGTAAGTGCTGGGTTCTGGAAGTTTCTCCTCGGGGCATCCAGCTGTCGTCGCCGGTTGTGCTGTCCCAAAAGCTCCACTCAAGTCACCCCTCCTGTGAAGCTGCTCCTTTCCATCCCGTTTTCCATCTTGCCCACCCTCGTCCATCCCTTGTTTTCCCAGGAATCCTCGCCTTCTTCTTCTTCACCCACCGGATAAAGCTGGTCCAGGACACGGCGCCGCCGCTGAATTACTACTGGGTTCCAATTCTGGTGAGCTGCCCTTTCTCTTTGGGGTGACTTTAGACAGAGAGGACAGCGATGCCCCACACCAACCCCTCCGCACACCCGGTGCCTCAAGGACCTCCTTTGTTGGAGGTGTTTTCCCGGTCGCCCGTGCAATGAGCCCTTTGTTGGTTGCTGTTGGCGCCGCGCCCGCCTGCGCTGCCCACTTTGGCCTCCGTCCAGTGGTGGCTGAGGCCTTTTGTCCCCACTCAGGCTGCTCTGAACAGTCCTGCCCTGTTCACTTCTCCTCCTTCCTCTGGGGAATGTGGGATTCAGCTCTTTCCTCCTCCTCCTCCTGCTGCTGCTCCTGGCTGGGGCTCTGGGCTCTCTGCCGGCCGCGGCATCAGCGTGCGGTGTCTCTTCCAGACGGTGATCGTGGGCTCCTACCTCATTGCCCACGGGTTCTTCAGCGTGTACGGCATGTGCGTGGACACCCTCTTCCTTTGCTTCTGTGAGTATCAGCAAAAAAAAAAAGCCCTCTCCCATCAGGCTCACCCCCAGAGTGTCCAGTCTGGGGTTTTGCTCGCAATCCCGGGGTCCCTCTGGGTGGTTTTCTCCTGCTTTTTCCTTTCCTGATTGCTCACCTGCGTTCTCACCTGCTCTCCCCTGCCTCCTCCAGCAAGAGACCCCCAGCCTGTCCGTGGGCTCCTGCATCTCTCCCTCTGTTTTGGTGTTTTGGGCTCGGTGGAATTAACTACAACTAACCTCGATTTCCCTTTTTTTCCTCCCTGTTTTCCTTCTTTTCCACCCCTCCCGTGTCTCTGGTCACACGTTCTCCATCCTCCACCTCCGCCCTGTCTCTCCCTGGCTCCTCCACTGCTTTTCGCTCTTCCCCTTCACGGCTGTTTCTTCCTGGGGCTGGAAAAGGTGAAGATCTGGAGAGAAACGATGGATCTCCGGAGAGGCCTTACTACATGTCCCCCGAGCTCAGCGAGATCCTGCTGAAGGGGCACCTAGAACCTTCCAAAAGCGCCGATAGCCAAGGCTAGGGCCTGGCGCCCGGGCAGAGGCCGCGGGACCCTCCCGGCCCCCTGACCCCAGCAGCGACTCCCGCGGTGCCACTGTGTCCCCTGGAAGTCCTTCGAGGGTGGCGGGTGCCGACCCTCAGCACCCAATGGTGTCCAATCTACCTTCCTGCCCAAAAATCCGTGTTCCTGCGTCGAGAGAACCCACCCAGAGTCGGTTGGGGCTCCCGGTAGCGCCCAGCGAGGAGCGCGGTGCCTGGAGATCATCGTGGTTTTGAGGCAGAGATCTTTGTTCCTGAGGGAAGGCTGGCGTGGCTAGCACGAGGGATGCCGCGTGGAGGGACGTTTGTGGGATGGGCCGAGTGGGTTCCGCCACCCCAAACTGGTCTCTGGGCGTTTCCTCGGTGTCTGCTTCAGCCAAGAGCAGTGAAACTTTCTTTGCCCTTTCCTCACCCCTTTCCTTGCAGTTTTCTCGCCCTTTTCCTCCCCCCGTCTCTATGCAAACCACAAAACTTTGAAGGATTCCGGGCGAGGTTGCAGAGCTTTGGCTTCACACCCGCTGCTTTAGCCCAGCTTGTCCCTGTCCCCTGTGCCAGCCATCGCAGGAGCCGTCACCGGTGGCCATTGGGACTTGGTGGCCGCTGGGACTTGGAGGGTTTCACTCCAGGCATGGGAGGGGGTCAGGATTTCTCCTCCAGACAGCCCAGAAATGATCAAGATTTTAAAAAAACAGCTCTTGTGGCTCAGCCTCAGCCACAGCTCCCAGCCAGACCCTCCCAGGATAAAGCCATGGTGTTGATGCTCCCATTTCCCTCCCAGAAGGATCCAAATCCCTCTCAAAACACCCCCTGGGCATTGCGAGCCTGGAGCTTTGTGGCTTTGTTTGGTTTTGGGGTGTTGTTTTTCCACGGCTGGGATTTTCCAACCTCGTTGGTGCGTCTGGAACGAGGGGAATCGCTTTGCATTGGCTCCAGAGCTGTTGGGAAGAGCTAAAGGGTCTCTCCTGCCCTTGGCTCTGTTCAAGTTTCACCCTCGAGAAACAAAACACCCAAATTTCCTCTTTCTTCTCAATCCCTGCGGGCCATTCCCAGAGAGAGAAAAACCCCATTCCACGACGAGCCCAGAGACTTTGTTTAACCTGGGAATCGTTGTTAGAGGATCCCAGGAGCCTCCATCACACCAACCCCATATCTGCCCCCGCCGCGGGGCCGGGGATTTCTCGTTGCAGTGGAAGACCTGGAGCGCAACGACGGCTCGGCGGAAAAGCCCTACTTCATGTCCCAGAACCTGAGGAAGCTGCTCAAGAAGACCAACAAAGGCCAGCCCGACGCGTAGCGCCGCGTCGGAGAGCGCCCGGCACCGCCTGTCCCACGTGGAATTCGCCTCTATGGACCTTGGACCACCCCTGGCAGCGTGGGTGGATTGGTAAAATGCAGATTTTTGATGACTCGGCCTTAAATCCTTGTGCTGGTAACGACGACGAGCCGCAGGGTCCGTGCCAGTGCCACTCCTGGGGCAAAATCCCGATTCCCGAGGGTCAGCGACTCCAGAGTGAATTTAATTGTGTTTGATCCCGTTTTGGTCCCAGTAAACCCTTCTGCGGTTGGCCTTCCTCGGCGCCCGCGGGGATCCGAGCGGATCTGGGCGCGGAGGTGACACGGGAACGAGCCGGGAGGTTCAGGCAGCTCCTCGTGGGGCGTTTTCCTTGTGGCCCCCCCTAAATGTTGAATTGTGGTTGTGCATTCCTGCCCAGAGAGCTGGGACGGGCTGGCATCACTTCCAGTCCCTCGCTGCCCTTTGCCGACACCCGAGGGCCCTGGTTTGGGCCCTAATTAATTTTAAAAATAAGCTAATTAGTGCTTTTGTAGCCACTGCAAGGGGTGAAGGTGGAGGGGAACGAGGGGGCCGTGAGCAGATTTGGGGCCTGAGGCTCTGTCCAGCTCTTGCGCCTCTTGAGGGCCTGCAGCTTCCAGAGATTCCTCCCCAAAACGTGCATCTGATTCCCCAAAGTTGTCAGTTTAGGGCAAACCCTCCCCTAGCTTCCCAAACGCTTCACCTGCATAAGGGGTTTTGGGACACCCCTGCCCCAGGGCATGGGGAGGGGGCGTGGATGGACCTGGGGGGATTTTGGTTTCATTATGGGTGATTTTAGCAAAGCCTTGGCAGCCCACGCCTGCCTCCAGCCAGGAGAGGGAAAAAGGGATTTTTTTGTGTGTGGAAAAGGGGTCAATTAACTCCAAAATGTAACTAACTCAAACCTAAAATGTAACAGAATTAACCCTCAGACCCGGGGCAGCCACAGGAGCAGAGCCACCACCAGCAATTGGGCTTTTTTGGGGGCTCATTTGTTAGAAAGGGACTTAAAGAAATTCTCTGAGGCTTTGGGGGACAATTCCCAGCTCCCACAGGCTGGGGGGGTCCCACCTTCCCCCCTCCCAGTGCTCACCTGGCTACAGGAATTGGTGCTGAGGGATCCTTTTGGCTTCTTTTTACCCCAATTCCCCTGCCACCTTTAGGTTTTGTATCGTCCAGGGGACGTTTCTATGGAATTATCCAATCCTTTGGGGGGCTTTTGTACATTTTGCTTTTCCAGGATGTTTTCAGTTGTGGTTATTTGGAGCTTTTCCAGTGAATTTTTGGGGGCATGTTTTAGTTTCTCTGACGCCGCCGGGCAGAGCTTCCCTAGCTGGAATCAAACACTCTGATTTCTCTAATTTTTCTTTTTAAAATTCCCCAAATGTTCCCTTTCCCCCTTCATTTTTCAGTGCAGCTGATCAGTGGACAGTGGAAGGAGTGGAAGGGAAAATTGAAGCCAAAAAAAATGAAGGAAAAGGTAAAACTAGAAAGGTGAAGGGAAAGACAGAAAAATGAAGGGAAAGGTAAAAACAAAGCTGAAAAAGTAACAGTAAAGCTCAACAGAACAGATCAAATGAAGCTAAAAAGAGGCAAATCCTCCCAGTTTGGGATAAGTGGGAATAATTCAGGGAATAATCACCAGACCTTGTTCCACTTACAGCCATTCCAGCACCTCCAGCACGTGTCCTGCAGCTCCTGATGCTTGTTCTGGATTAACTCAGTTTTTTCCCCTCCCTGTGCAGGTTTCAGGGTGGATTTGGTTTTATTTCTGTTCAGAATGTTCATATTGGGGGCGAATTCTCTCTCACTCCTCAATTTTCATCTGTTTTCCTCCTAAATCCTGACCCTTTGGGTGTGGGAACCTTGTGGGAAGCAGCTGAGGAGTGGCAGGAACTGGGTTTATTTGCTTAAAAAGGCAAAAAACAGCAGGAATTTGGAAGGCTGGAAGGAAAAGCGGTGAAGGAGAGAAGAAATTTGAGAAAATGTGTTCCTGGGGAAGCCGGGCTGGCTCGGCTGCCTCCCAGCAGCACAGGATTTGAGGAGAATTAAGGATTTTTATTGCCAATAAACCCAAGTGGCTTTTTGTGAAGTGTTGGGGAGCAGTGAGGGAAATATTCCTGTAAAAAAGGGTTTTTTTGGAAAACTCAGAGCGAGGGCAGCTGTCCGGGGGAATCACTCCAAGACTGGGTTCCTGCTTCCAGGCAAAGCTCAATGTTCGAGGCATTAAATGATGGAATTTAGGGTTAATGGCGCTTTTCCTCCCCGGTCTAGAAATGCGGCTTGTGTCCCTACAAACCTGATTGTTCTGCGGGCAAAGAAAGCAACCCTAAATCCTAAAAAAAAAAAGCTAAACCCGCAGGGGTGATGTTTTACAGGAAAATGCTCATTTTTTGTGTGTTTTTGAGGCATTAAGGGTGCTGTGACACTCCGGAGTCTCTGCGCGGTTCCGTCAGCGTCGCGACCAACAATAAAAAAGTGCCTGTTTGGACCTCGTTCTGTTGTGTGACATCACGGGGCTCTAATGTCACAGGGCTGACACCAATTCCGCCACGTTTCACCCCAAAATGGCCATTTCAGCATTTGTTCAGCTGATTTCAAAGTTGGGGGGGGGGGGTCACTGATTTTGGGGAGTTTTGGCTGAATCTGAGTAATTTTCCCACAATCCCTGAGGCGCAGGGTATCTGAGAGGGGATTTTAAAGAGCAAAGTCCTCCTTCAGACACCTATTTAATGTTGTGTCCTTGGTCATCAAAAGTAAAAGGTCTTTTTGTGGTCAAATGCCTCCAAAAAGGCATCTTTGAGGTTGTTACCCTCAAAAATTCAATGGTTTTGAGGTCAAGTCACTGAAAAATCTGCATTTTTGAGGTCAAACCCCTTCAAAAAAGGAGGTTTTTGAGGCCAAACCCCTTCCAAATAAGGTGGTTTTGAGGTCAACACCCTCCAAATAAGGTGATTTTGAGGTTGTTGCCCTCGCAAAAAGGCGATTTTGACATCAAACCCCTCCAAAAAAAGGCACTTTGAGGTCAAACCTTTTCATTCCTTGTCAGAGAAGGATCTTCCCCGTGGAACCCTGGCTGGGCTCAGGTGCTTCGGGGGGTCGCGCGGTCGTGTCCCCTCACGGAGATCATCTCAGGCCACCGCTCCCCTCACGGCGTCCCCTCAGCCCGCGCCCCCCCCGGCCCGTTCCCGCCACCGCTCTCGGCCCCGCCCCTCCTGCACCACCCTCCCTCCTCCCTCTCCCATTGGTCTTACCCCTTGTCCATCACCTCCTGCCGGGCCACCCCATTGGCCCGCGCCCGCCCCCACGCCGCTCATCCCCGCCCCCCAGGCCCGTCCCCCTCTCCTCCCCGCCCCGTGTCCATCACCCTCCCTCCGCCCTCTCCGATTCGCTCTGCCGCCTGTCCGTCACCGTCCCTCCGCGCCCTCCAATTGGCCCGCGCCAGCCGCGCTCCCCTTGGCCCCGCCCCCCCCGGCGCGCGCGCGCCCCCCGCCGGCGGCGGCCCCGCCCCCGCCGCAGTCCCGGCGCCGCCGCTCCGGCCCCCGCTCCGGCCCCGCTCCGGCCCCGCCGCGGCCGCTCCGGCCCCGCTCCGGCCCCTCCCGGGCCCCGCCGGCCGGGCCGGGCCGGGCCGCCCCCGCCAGGCACCGCCGGCAGCGCCCCGGTAAGAGCCGTGCCCACGGCGCGCTGAGGGGGAGCCGCGCCGAGCCGGCCGGACCGGGCCGGGGCGGTGCTGGGGCGGGAGGAGCCGGTGTGAGGCGGTGGTGGTAGTGGGGGGGTGGTGAGGCGGGTGGGGGGGCGGCGGGACGTGGTGACCCGGCCCCCCCTGTGTCCCCTCCCTCCCGCCCTGCCCATTGTGTGCAGACAAAATGGCGGCGGTGAGTGAGGGGAGGGTGGGAGGGGGGGGCGGCCGGGCCCCCTCACGGACCCCCCTCAGCAGCGCCCCGAGGGCCGGGGGGGATCGAGCTGCCGCCCGGGGAACGCGGGTGTCGCACGGGGCTCCCCCGGGCTCCCCTCATTTCTGGCCGGCGCCGCTTTGTTCGCGCCGCGCTTGCAAATGGCGGCAGCGCCCGGCGGCCCCCGCGCCCCCTCCTCACCCCCCGCGCCCCCTCCTCACCCCCGGGCCCCGCGCCCCCTCCTCGATTTCGCCCCGCGGCCCTGCACTGGAGTGGGGACGGGGATGGGGGGCTCTGAGGGGCGCCGGTCCTTTCCCCGACCCCCTCAGCCGCCCCTGGGTGGGATGTTCGGGGGGGCATCATGGAGGAGGTGGGATCATCCCCCTTGGAGGGGCTTAAAGCCCCTCTTCCCTCCCCATCCCACCTCATCCCAGGCTGGGAATTGCAGTGGGATCGTCCCAGTTTGGGGGGGTTTTAGCCCTTCTCCCTGCTCAGGACCAGGATTCTCCTCTCCTCAGCTTTTCGCGGCCCCTGTCCCTGCTCCCCTCACGGTTCCCGCTGCTCCAGCCCCGTTGTCCCGTGGCCGCTCCGTTCCGGGAGGGGTTTAGAGGAACAGAGAGATCCAGCACCCCCTTCCCACCGCGGGGACTGACGGCTTTGTGCCCCCATCCCTCCGGGATTCCCGCTGGGATCCGCGCTCCCGGGGTTCCTGGACTGTTCCCCGTGAGGGCCGTGGTGTTCTGGCTCCTCATCCATCCCGGGCAGGTGCCAAAACTCAGATAAAAGCCAGCAATTCTTCCTTAAAACGCGGCCTTGCGCCCCAAGCGTGGCTTCGCCTGTGTCACGCTTTCCCACGTTTAGGGCAGGAATTCCAGCCTTTTACGTCCTTCGGTTGTTTTTCCCTCCGTCCTCCCAAAAACGCCTTCGGGAGAGTCACTCCTTCCCTTGGGAGGCTCGATGGGAGCGCGGGAAGTTTGGTGAATTCCTGCTGGGGGTGGGAGTGGAGGAGGGACGGAGGCCGAAACCAGGTGATATTCCAGAGTTTGTCCCGTTTCTAAGGGCAGGGATTGTTTTTGTCGGGGTTGGGCTCCTGCTTGAACTGAATCTGTGGTTCTTCTCCTCAAGGGACACAGATCTGGTGGTGCTGCAGCATCAGCTCCCAGATTTCTCCCTCCAAAAATCCCAGAAGAGGGATAATGGGAGGCTCACTGGCTGTTGTGATTCTGACTGTAGGAGCAACTGGGTGGGATTTCAACCCTTTCCTTATCCAGCCTGAAGGAAACTGAGGGAATTTTGAGGAAAATAACGGGGCCTTCAGGGCCCAGCCCAGAGCAGAAGGCACCGGGAGATGCCATGTGGCTCCTTGGGAATGATTCTCCCTGCTCAGCCGGCGCCGGTCGGGGCTTAATTACAATTAAATCCAGATTTATGGCATCCTGTGAATGAACTGGCAGGATTGGAATCAGAGGGGTTTCCTTGGATGGAATTGTGTGTCCGTACAGCGGCTCGAAGGAATGAGTTTTCCTGGTTTTTATCCTAAAAATGTGAGCCCCAGCTCTGGGTGAGCTTGGAACAAATTGGAACAAAAACGAATTGGAACAAAAGGCTCCGCTGCCCCAGCTGGGGGCGGTTCCCACAAAAAGGCAGGAATTTGGTGTCACTTGGGCTGAATCTGTTGAATTCCGGGACTTTTGAGCACTGGGTTCCCACCTGGATTTCCCAGGGCAGCTGCTCCAGTGTGGAGAGGGGAGTTGTGTCTGCTTTGGAGACTTTGGAAAAGTGCCGTTTCCTGGGAGAACCTCTTGGGAATAAAAGGGAGTAAGGATTAGATGCTCTGTGGTCCTCCACTGTCAGTCTGCAGGTCTCGGGGATATAAATCCTCGGGAGCAGAAAGCTGGGCTTTGGCTAACGAGTTGGGATCTGTCTGATTGCTGTTCCTGCTTCCAGCTCCCGCTGCTCCAGCGTGTGCCCCAGGCTCTGGCTGCTCCGGCTGCCCCGGCTCACCCGCTCTCTGTCGCTTTCAGATCCCGGAACGCCGCGGTGCCGCGACGCTCTGCTCGCCGGAAAAATCCAAATAAACGCCTCTGAAACCTTCAGGCAGGCAGCAGAAAACAAAAATGGTAAGGGACGGGTGGATTGGCGGGCGTGGGGTGAGTGTCCGTGTCACGGCGCTGCCTAAATATTCCCAAATATTCCTGCCCTCGCAGCGCCCAATGCGGATCTTTGTGAACGACGACCGGCACGTGATGGCCAAGCACTCGGCCGTGTACCCCACGCAGGAGGAGCTGGAGGCCGTGCAGAACATGGTGTCCCACACGGAGCGGGCGCTCAAAGCCGTCTCCGACTGGATTGACGAGCAGGAAAAAGTCAGCGGGGAGCAGCCAGAGACGGAGTCCATGGAGACGGCAGCCGAGGAGGAGAACAAGGAAGGAGGGTGAGGAGCAAAGCTGCTGCTTTAGATCCCTAAAATTCGCTTAGCTCCCTAAAAACCCGCCCGTGCTGGTGGAAAAGTTGTCTTCCCTGGCTGGGGACCTGAGGGGAATTAGCCAAGGGAGGGATGAGGCAAGGGCTCCGCGTTGATCCTCACGGATCCATCCCTCAGGCTGGGTGGGGCGTCACCGGGCCGTGAGTTCCGCCGTCGTGACGCTGTCCCGTGTTTTTCCAGGGATCAGAAAGCCACGGAGCAGCTGACGAGGACCCTGCGGGGCGTGATGCGCGTGGGGCTCGTGGCCAAAGGCCTCCTGCTGAAGGGGGACCTGGACCTGGAGCTGGTCCTGCTGTGCAAAGACAAACCCACGGCCAAGCTCCTGGAGAAGGTCGCCGATAACCTGGGAGTGCAGCTCGCGGTGAGCGGAGCCGCCGGGGAAATTCCCTTTGGGATGGTTCTGGTCCCCGTGTTCCGGCTTGGAAAAGCCATTTCCAGAGGCGCGTGGTGGCATTCTTTGGGATTGCTAAACGAACTTGTCCTCGTTAATTGTGGAATGGTTTGGGTTGGAAGGCACCTTGGAGCTCATCTTCTTCATGGGCAGGGACACCTTCCACAGGCTGAGTTGCCCCAGACCCTGTCCAGCCTGGCCTTGGGCACTTCCAGGGATCCAGGGGCAGTCACAGCTTCTCTGGGAATTCTATCCCGGCCCCTCCCTGCCCTTGCAGGCAGGAATTCCTTCCCCAAATCCATCTGAATCCCCCTTTTTCCAGGGTAAAGCCACTCTCTCTTGTCCTGTCCCTCCATGCCTTGTCCCAAGTCCCTCTCCAGCTCTCCTGCAGCCCCTTTAGGCACTGGAAGGGGCTCCAAGGCCTCCCCAGAGCCTTCCCTGCTCCAGGAGAACATTCCCAGAGCAGAAGGGCTCCGAGATTACGGAACCATGGAATGGTTTGGGTTGGAAGGGACTTCAAAACCCATCTTACTCCAACCCATCTCCACCCCAACGTTGCAGGCGATCACCGAGGACAAGTACGAGATCATCCAGTCTGTGGGAGACGCCGCCATCATCATCAAGAACACCAAGGAGCCCCCGCTGACCCTGACCATCCACCTGACGTCGCCCGTGGTCAGGGAGGAGCTGGAGAAGCAGCTGGCCGGAGGTACGGCCGGCCGGCGCCCGGCGTCCCGCGGCTAACGACCGGGAAAGTGCTCTTCAGCTTCAGCCGGAGCCGTGGCAGCTCTTCCTGGCCAAATCCTAACCAAATTCCTTCATTGCGCCAACCTCGCTGAGATCCCGGTTGTGGTTTACCCGGACCGAGCTTCCGAAGCTGAGGAGCACCTTTCACGCGGGATTTTGCTCTATTTTGGTTTTTTTTTTTTTTATTTTTAAGTATTATTATTTTATCCTTTCTTTTGGTTCCACTTGGGCCTTTAGTTCACTAATTCATCATCTCGTTGTATTACTCGTGGTTTGTCCCCCGGCCATGTCAGTGCAGTGACATGAAAATAGAATCCAGATTTGTTTAAGAAACCCAAAAAAACCCCTCTTGAAGGCTTCTTGTCCGAGGAGTTGCATGTCCATGAACCGGGATGTTCCGGGATGTTCCCCCGGTGTGTGTTGCAGCAGAACACCGGGTGCTCGGGGCTCCTCCCGTGGCTCTTGCAGCACCTCAGGTTCAGAATTCCGGAAAGCGATGCAGAGTTTTGGATAAAGTTAGCTTCTCCAAATTCCCTTTGGAATCAGAATTCCAGCAGCTGCTGGTTGTCCGCTCCAATTCCGATGGGCTCCGTAGGGCCGGCGGTTCCCCCGCTCCGCACTAGCCTTATCTAAAACCCTGATCTCGAGCAATTTTGGGCGACTTCAGGCCCTTCCTCAGTTTTGCTGCAGCACAAACCAGGACCTCTTTGTGCTCTTGATTGTTGATCTCTGGTGTTGATCTCTGACCTCGTCTCCGAGCCTTCTAGTTTGTCGATTTTAGGGACGCTGGACCTTTGACCAACAGGACGTTCTCTGTCGCGGGCCGGGGCCGGGGCAGCCATCCTTCCGGGCGGAGGGTTCCCTGGATCCTCTCCGAGCCTCGCCCTTCCCTCCTCCCCACCCCTTGCGCTCCAGGTGCGGAGCCGGGGTTTCACCCCCCCTCAAATTTCCCCATCGCCGGCCTCGCCGCCGCCTCTCCATCCATCCAGGATTTATTTCTGTGCCCTCCACCGAGCCTGACGCCCGGTCTCCTCCTCCTCTTCCTCCTCCTCCTTCTCCCAGCGCACATTCCAGTCCATCCCTCCCTGGGAGTTTGAGCTTCCCCAGCGTCCAGGCGAGGCCGCGCGGCGGCAGCGCCGCAGCCCCTTCCCTCCCGCTCCCAGCATCCCGGCAGGATTTTTTGGGAGCCTCAGCTGCCCATTAGGATGCTGCCTCATCCCCCTCGGCCCGACAGAAGCCCCTTGGTCAAACCGTGCCTTGTCTTCTTATTCCATCCACGACTAGAAACGCTCTCAGTCACCGACTCCCCGGACGTTCTGGACAGGCAGAAATGCCTTGCTGCCTTGGCGTCTCTGCGCCACGCCAAGTGGTTCCAGGTTTGCATTTTGTTCTTATATTTATCTTTAAGTAGAAGCATTGGTAAACTCTTTTAAGGGGCTGAAGTGTTTTTTTTGGAGTTGGAGTTTCAAGTGGCCGCTGGCCGCTCGGAGGTGCCGGACTGTGGGCGCTGGAGTGACTTAGGAGCCTTTGTACGGAGCAGCCGCGGAGCTGCCACTTTGTGTGAGGAGTAACGTCCCCTTGGCCAAGACCTTGGTTAAGACCTTGGCCAACCCCTTGGCCAACACCTTAGCTAAGACCTTGGCCAACTCCTTGGCTAAGGCCTTGGCCAACCCCTTGGCCAACACCTTAGCTAAGACCTTGGCCAACCCCTTGGCCAACCCCTTGGCTAAGCCCTTAGCTAAGACCTTGGCCAACTCCTTGGCTAAGGCCTTGGCCAACCCCTTGGCTAGGACCTTGGCTAAGACCTTTGGCCAAGCCTCGGCTGTCACGGCGCGGCTCCGAGCTCCGGGCGCGGGCCCAGGCTCCGGCTTTACCCTCGGCAAAGCAGCACCTGGAGGGAGCGTCGGCGGCGCGGGCGGGCGCTCGGTGAACCCCTGTCTGGTTTGGTTCCGCTTCCAGGCCAGGGCCAACGGGCTGAAGTCGTGCGTCATCGTGATCCGGGTGCTGCGGGACCTCTGCACGCGCGTTCCCACCTGGGCCCCGCTCAGAGGATGGGTAATTCCCCTTTTCCCCTTCCAGGGGGGGGTGGCAGCGTTTCTCCCAATCCAGCTCTGCTCTTTCCCAAGGTTCCAGGCACGTCCCCTTTCCCAGGTTGGGGATTTCTCTGGATGAGAGGCTTCCCTGCACTGAGAGACACAAATGAAATGTCTGTGGTGCAAGTGGGTTTATCAGTCGTCAGCTGATACTAATTATGAACTCACATTGTTAGCAAATTGGTAATGAATGGTCAAGTCGCCTTGGTACTGGATTGCTTTGTCCATGATCAGCTCAGGTTGTTACTGAATTGCTTTATCAGTTATCAACTCATCTTACTATCGACTTGTTTTATCGATCATTAAATCACATTATTATCAAAGCATTTTCTCAGCTACCAAATCACATTGTTGTCAGTGTTACCAGCTATCAAGTCTTGTTGCTATCAAATTGTTTTATCAGTTATCAAACCACGTCATTATCATTATCGAATTGTTTTATAAATTATCAAGTCACGTTATCATCAAATATTAAGTATCAAATTGTGTTATTTTAAAATATTTTTATTAATTTTCAAGTCTTGCTATCAAATAGTTTTATCAAATCACTTTATCAGTTACCAAACCATACTGTCCTCAAATACCATCATCAGTTTTCTTCATCGATTAACAAATGGTTTTATCAGTTATCAAACAACTTTATCTTATCAAATCACATCATCAGCTTGTTTTATTAATTACCAAATCACGTTGTTATCAAACTGTTTTATCCATTCACGACTTCCACAGCCTGGCTCCTCTCCTCCTTTGGGCACCAGAAGCTGCTCCCAGATGGGTCCCTTCCCTGGAGTCCTTCCTTGGATCCCTTCCCAAGGATCCCATTTCCCGGAGTGTTCCTGGGGTCCCTCTCCCAGGATCCCTTTTGGAGTTCCCTTTGCCAGGATCTCTTTTTTGGGGCCCTTCTCCCAGATCCCCTTCCCAGGGTCCCTCTCCGGGATCCCTCTCCCAGGCCCCCTTTCCAGGGGTCCATTTCCTGGGATCCCTTTCCAGGGGTCCATTTCCCGGGATCCCTTTCCAGGGGTCCCTCTCCGGGATCCCTCTTCCAGGCACCTCTCCGGGCTCCGTCTCCCCTCTCCCTGCCCTCACTTCCCTCCTTCCCTTGCAGCCTCTGGAGCTGCTGTGTGAGAAGTCCATCGGGACGGCGAACCGGCCGATGGGCGCGGGCGAGGCGCTGCGCCGCGTGCTGGAGTGCCTGGCCTCGGGCATCGTCATGCCAGGTGAGCTCCGGCCAGGTGAGCGGAGCCGGGAGGAGCGCGGGGGGTGCCGGCGGTCGGGAGCGCCTCGATCCCCCCCACGGGCACGCGGAGATTCCCGGCCCTGCCGTGCTCTGGAGCCACCTCAGCCCCGTAGAGAGAGGCGCCAGCGGAATTTGGGGAGCGCCATTCCCACAGAAATCCCGGCGATCCGCGCCTTCGGAGCTGCCCCAGGGAACTTAGGGTAGAGACCCGGGATAATTCTCTGCATATCTTCCTTGTTTCCTGCCTTCAGATGGTTCTGGTATTTATGACCCTTGTGAAAAAGAAGCCACTGATGCTATTGGGCATCTAGACAGACAACAAAGGGAAGATATCACACAGAGTGCTCAGGTATAGTGTGACCTCCATCCGGCCCTTCCCAATCCCCGGCTCGCTCCGCTCCCGGCTCCCTCGGCCAGCATAGATTAGACCCGCGGTCACTCGGCACCGCGGTCACTCGGCACCGTGGCCACACGGTGCTGTGGTCACTTGGTGCCACGGTCACTCCACCAGGCCACCCGCGTGGGCCCCATAGTTTGGCCACCCAGAGCAAAGAATCAGGTGTTGAGCAGTGAATTGTCCCGACGCCCCTTTTTGGGTGAAAGTCCCCAAAATCAATCGGAGAGCCCCGCTGAGGATGGATCGGTGCAGGGGGGCTGTGTGGGGCTGGGAGCAGGGGGGGGGTCTCCGGCAGCTCTCGGTGACCCCCGCTCCTGTCCCCAGCACGCGCTGCGGCTCGCCGCCTTCGGCCAGCTCCACAAGGTCCTGGGCATGGATCCCCTGCCCTCCAAAATGCCCAAGAAACCAAAGAACGAGAACCCGGTCGATTATACTGGTACGTACTGGGAGGGGACGGCCCCGCATCCCGTCCCGAGGATTTGGGTGGAGAACAGGGGATTTAGGGAGTGCCTGTGCTCGTTCCTGCAGTTCAGATCCCGCCCAGCACCACGTACGCCGTGACCCCCATGAAGCGGCCGATGGAGGAGGACGGGGAGGAGAAATCCCCCAGCAAAAAGAAAAAGAAGATTCAGAAAAAAGGTATTGAGTTAACGAGAGGTAGGTACGGCCTGGGGGGAAATGGGGTGGAAACTGGGGGTGCAGATGGTGCTCGGTGCAGGACTGGGGGCTGTAGATAGGGGGTACAGGGTGTGGGGATGGATAAAATAACTTAAAAGTGGGAGATTTGTGCTGGGCAGAATTGAAACCGAGGAGGAAAAGGTCAGGACTTGTCTGGGAGTTGGAAAAGACTGATGGGAACTGGTCTGAAATAGGAAAAGACCAGTCAGAACTGGTCTGGAATTGGAAAAGATCAATGGGGACTGGTCTGGAATTGGGAAAGCTCAGTGGGAAGTGGTCTGGGATGAGAAAAGACCAGTGGGAACTGGTCTTAAAAGAGAAAAGACCAGTTGGAACTGGTCTGAGATCAGAAAATACTGGTCGAGACTGGTCTGAAATGGGAAAAGACTGGTCAGAAGTGATTTGCAATTGGAAAATACTGGTGGGAACTGGTCTGGAATGGGAACAGACCCATGGAAGCTGGTCTGGAATTAGCAAACACCCATCAGGACTGGCCTGAAAAGAAAAAATACCAATTAGAACTGGCCCCAAACTGGAAAATACTGCTCTGGAATCAGTTTTGCTTCTTCAAAGGAGCCGCCAAACACCCACAAACTCTCGGTGTTGGTTTTTCCCCCCGTGCAGAGGAAAAGCTGGAGCCTCCACAGGCCATGAACGCGCTGATGAAGCTGAACCAGCTCAAACCAGGGCTCCAGTACAAACTGGTGTCCCAGACCGGCCCCGTGCACGCTCCCATCTTCACCATGTCCGTGGAGATCGACGGCAGCACCTTCGAGGCCTCGGGGCCCTCCAAGAAAACGGCGAAGCTTCACGTGGCTGTGAAGGTGGGAGTGGGAGTGGGAATGGGAATGGGAATGGGAATGGGAAAACCACCAGAACATCCAGGATGGGGTGGGAGCAGCACCGGTATGCCTCGAGTGTGCCCAGAGGGAGTTACTGTGCCCCGGGAGTGCTGAGCACTGGAGAGAGTCAATAAAGAGCCTGGAGCAGATTCCTGGAGTGTTTTCCCAAGTGGGTGGTGCTGGAGCTTGGCTCCTGACCTCCCTGCTGCCCTCCAGGTGCTGCAGGACATGGGATTGCCCACCGGAGTGGAAGGCAAGGACTCCGGGAAGGGCGACGAGTCGGCGGAGGAGACGGAGACGAAGCCGGTGGTCGTGGCTCCTCCGCCCGTCGTGGAAACGGTGTCGACGCCCACGGCAGCCTCGCCCCCCTCGGATCAGACCCCTGAGGTGGGTGGGGGGACAGGGGATGGGACACGTGGCACCACGGCAGCTCTGCTGGAGCTGGCTTTGGGTCGCTCCTGGCTACAGCAGGAGGCGGAAGTGGCTCCTCGGGTGTCCTTCCCAAAAAAGTTGGGGAAGCAACTCCGTGTGTGCTGGGGACGTTTTGGGGCTCACCCAGCCTTTCTCCGCCCGCAGAACGTGAAGCAGCAGGGACCAATCCTGACAAAGCACGGGAAGAACCCGGTGATGGAGCTGAACGAGAAGCGGCGCGGGCTCAAGTACGAGCTGATCTCAGAGACGGGCGGCAGCCACGACAAGCGCTTTGTCATGGAGGTGAGGGGACAGGGGCCCTCCTGCCCTTCCCAGCAGCCCCAGTCCAGAGCTCCTCGGGTGGGAAAAGGGCTTGGAAAGCCACCTCATCCCCTTCCCAGGAGTTTAAATCATCAAATCCAAGAGGTTTGGCTTGGGAGAAACCTTTTAAAGCTCATTAATGGGCAGGGACAGCCTGTGACACTTCCAGCTGTGGGATTCCCTGTAGGTCTCCCATCTTTTCTTGCCCTTTCCCACTTCAATTTGTGGTTCCATCCCTTTCCAAGGTGGAGGTGGACGGGCAGAAGTTCCAAGGCGCTGGCTCAAACAAGAAGGTGGCCAAAGCCTACGCGGCGCTGGCCGCGCTGGAGAAGCTGTTCCCAGATGCTCCCGTTGCCATTGAGCAGAACAAGAAGAAAAGAGCCCCCGTTCCAGCCAGGGGCGGCCCCAAATTCCCAGTCAAAGTGAGTGAAATCCCCAATCCCACAGCTCTGGAATGGGAAAAGAGTGGTGGGAACTGGTCTGGAGTGGGAAAAGACCGATGGGAACCAGGCCAAGATCAGAAAATATGGATCAGGACTGGTCTAAAACAGGAAAAGAGTGATGGGAACTGGTCTGAAATTGGAAAAGACCATTGGGAACTGGTCTGGAATGGGAAAAGACCTGGGGTCTAACTCTGGGGTGTAACTCAACGGCCCTTGGCTCTGGGTTTTGATCCTTTTCTGGGAATGGGAGCAGAGCAAACAGCTTGGAAGGCACAAAACCCATAAGGTTTTGCAGCAAAACCCTCTGGATTTGGAGGTGCCTGAATTTGGGGTCCACCTCAGTGGCTCTTGTTCCTGGGGCTCTGTTTTGGGAGGTTTCTGGGAAATCCCTCGCCCCCAGCTCCAAGTGACACCTCTGTCCCCTCTCCTTGCCCCCTCAGCAGCACAACCCGGGCTTCGGCATGGGGGGGGGGCCCCATGCACAACGAGGCCCCCCCACCCCCCAACATGCGGGGCCGCGGCCGGGGCGGCAACATGCGGGGCCGCGGGAGAGGCCGGGGCGGCTTCGGCGGCAACCACGGCGGCTACATGAACACAGGTGAGGGCCAGCGGCACACCTGGGGGGGCTCAGACCCCCCCACCACCCCTGGGCATCAACCTTCCCCCCTGATATCGCGTCCATGGCACCTGGAGGTTCCAGAACACTCCATAGGGGAATGACTCCACCCACCCCACTCTGGCATTGTGACTGTGGCTCCTGGATGTTCCCGAGCCCCCCAAATCCCTATGAGAGAACAAATCCCCCTCTGGTGTTGTGTCCATGGCTCCTGGATGTTCCAGAGCCCCCCAAATCCCTGTGAGGGAACAAATCCACCTCTGGTGTCATGTCCATGGCTCCTGGATGTTCCAGAGCCCCACAAATCCATGTTAGGGAACAAATCCCCCTCTGGTGTCGTATCCATGTCAGCTGGATTTCCTGGAGCCCTCCATGGGGGAATGACCCCCAAAATTCGGGACATTTCACCCTTGGAATCTCTGTTTATTCCAACATTTCCTTCCTCCCCAGGGGCTGGGTACGGGAGCTACGGCTACGGAGGGAATTCCGCCACTGCTGGCTACAGTAAGTCCCTTTTGCCACCCAAAATCCCATCGGGTGTTGTCGTGCTTGGGACTGAAAATTCCCAGGAAAATGGCTTAAGGGAGGGGAAGCTTTTTTTTCATGGAAACCAGTCCTTGGTTTTTAAGGAAACCAAAGCGTTTTAATCAATTTTGGCTTAGCTTACAGCAAGGCGTTTTTCTTACAAAATCCAAGCCTTTTAATAAATCCCAGAGATTGGGTCAGACCCCTCTGGATCTTGGGAAGACTTTTCCATATAGATCTGGTCCAGCCCAGCCTTTTAAAGATGTGAAATTCCCTGATTTGCTGGAATGCTGGGATTTGCCCGTGTGCTGGAGCAAATCCTTTGTCACACACTGGGCTCTGGGGATTGTACCTGTGCTCCCCATCCTGATCCCGTAAATATCCAGGCACTGGGGTTTGTCTTGGATGCTTTGGGAAATCCATGGAGTCCTCAGTTGCCATGGAAATGGGCTCTTGGAGCAAAATGCTTCCTCAGAGTGCTGGAGTCACCTGGAGAATGAAATATCCCCAAAATGAGGAATTGAGGGGAATTTTGGAATTGACTTGAGTCTCTGAATCCATCGAATTCCGAGCGTTTTGGTCCTTTATTCCTTGTGGTTTGGGTTTGAAAGTTGCCTTTGCTGGATTTGGTGGCACCGTGGTTCCCATCTTTGAGGCCCTTGAGTTAATTCCATAATTTAAGCAAAAAAGAAGGAAAAGGAAGCTCCAGGTTTAAACTAAGCGAGTCCAAGGGGTTCAGTGGATCCTTAAAATATTTCTAATAGTAATTACCTCATTTTTTTGGGGGAATAAACTCACAGCATCGTTGGAGGTCGCGACTCTTTATCCAGGGGACAGATCCCATCCTGGATGATCCAGAAATGGTCCTTAAGATCCCTCCCACCCCAGCCCCTCTCCCAGGTGGAAAAACTGCCCTTCCCAAGCCACCACATGGTGCTGGGTATTTCTGTCCCTGAGCTCTGAGCTGGGGAAAATTGCAGCTAATCCTGTGTCAAGCATGGAAGCTTCGGAATTACCCCTGGAATGTTGGGATAAAGAGGAAAATCCGGGACTCTCGAGGTGGGAGAGATCCACTTCCAGCTCTGCAGCCTGAATCCCCACACTCCTTCCGGATCCAAACCCCAGGATTTTCCCACTGGGATGGCCCAAGGGGACTCTGGTCCAGCACAGACAGGTTTTACCCCAACCCTGGAGATAAATTTATTCCAGAGCCTCGTTTCTGCAGAGTGAATCCGGGATTTTCTGTGGAAGAGGAATAAAAACTTCACATGGAAAAGAGGACGTGGAAGAGAATCCACGAAACGAGCCCAGAATTAACGGATCCCGGAATTTAAAGCCTCCAGAAGCTGTTGGCAGCACAGCCACAGGATTTGGGGACGGAGCTGGGATTCACCTGGGATCAGTCTGGGTGTTCCACGGAGCTGCAGAAGTGAAGCACATGGAATTTCAGTCCTTGGCTCCTTTTTCACCAAATTCTGCCCCGTTTTGTTGCTGGCAGATCCCTCCTGATCCCACAGGATTTTAGATTCCGGTGGCTTTTTTTCCCTCAAAAATAAGTTCAGTTTCGGATGCTCCCAGTTTTCCATGGAATAGCAGGAATCGGGCAGGAAAAGAACCACTCAGAGTTTGGCTGTGGGACCCTGAACAGATGAAATCAAACCCAGATGAACTCCGGATCCCAGATGGAATTACCCAAATCCTGAGAAGATAAACGGAGCAGTCACGTGGATTCCTCAGTCCTGGAGCAGGATTCTCCCTCATTCCAGAGCATCTCTCACTCTGGGATGGTGTTTGGACTTTGTAGGGTTGAGGGAGGCCCAGGATGGATCCAGATGGGAGATCCTGCTGGAATCACAGGGATGGACCCAGGTGGATCCTGCTGGAATCACAGAGATGGATCCAGATGGGAGATCCTGCTGGAATCATAAGGATGGATCAATCCAGATGGGAGATCCTGCTGGAATCACAGGGATGGATCCAGATGGGAGATCCTGCTGGAATCACAGGGATGGATCCAGATGGGAGATCCTGCTGGAATCACAGGGATGGATCCAGATGGGAGATCCTGCTGGAATCACAGGGATGGATCCAGGTGGATCCTGCTGGAATCACAGGGCTGGATCCGGATGGGGGTTCTGGATGGGAGTGGAATCACAGGGACAGATCCACACGGCGGGTTCTGCTGCACTTACAGGGGGTCCCACTGGGGTCCCGGCGAGCCGAGGGGTCTCCATCAGCTCCGGACCACGCTCGGCCTCGCGGGACCTCCTCCCCCTCCGGAGGGGCTGAACCCCCTGGGAACGCTGACCCTCCTCTTTCTGTCCAGGTCAGTTCTACAGCAACGGCGGCCACTCCAACTCGGGGGGCGGCGGCGGCTCCTCGGGCTACGGCTCCTACTACCAGGGCGGGGACGGCTACACGGCCCCCGCGCCGCCCAAGCACGGCGGCAAGAAGCAGCAGCACGGCGGCGGCCAGAAGGCCTCGTACGGCTCCGGCTACGCCACCCACCAGGGCCAGCAGTCCTACGGGCAGGGCCAGTACGGCGGCTACGGCCCCGGGCAGGGCAAGCAGAAGGGCTACGGCCACGGCCAGGGCGGCTACTCCTACTCCAACTCCTACAACTCGCCCGGCGGCAGCTCCGACTACAACTACGAGAGCAAATACAGTGAGTGGAGAGGGGCAGCTGTTTGGGAAAGGTTTGGAGTTGAGGGTTGAGGTTGGATTTGATCCCAAAGGGCTTTTGGGTCAGAGTTGTTACAGGGTGGTCTCTGGAGCAGCTGGAGGGGACCCTGGTGACCCTTCAGTGCCGGGGCAGGCATGAGGGAGCTCCAGGGGGTTCTTCCCGCCCCTCCCAGGAGCTGGACCTGCAAATAAGGGGAGGTTTGGGCGAAAAGAGGGATTTGGGGCTGGAGCTGGGATGAGTGATGGGAGAGGGGACAGCCCTGGGCACATCCCTAGGGGATAACCCATGGCTCAGAATGCCCCTGGCAGGGTGGGACAAACATCCCTCCTCACCCAAAAATCCTCCTGGAATTCCGGGCTCTTGAGGGGGGGCTTGGCTTAGTTGAACCGAGCGCCCTGAGGGTGCTGGGGGTCCCTGCCCACGTCCTCACCCCCACTTTTTCCCCATTCCCAGGTTACAGCGGCAACAGCGGCCGCGGCGGCGGCGGCAACAACTACTCCGGGGGCGGCTCCTACAACTCGGGCTCCCACGGGGGCTACGGGGGCTCCGGGGGCGGGGGCTCCTCGTACCAAGGTAAGGCAGGTCAGTATTGACACCCCCGCGCCGCCGGGTTTGGGGCCCTGCTCCAGCTCCACGGCGACCCTAATTCCTCCCTCTTCCTCCTCCTCCTCCTCCTCTTCCTCCCGGTGCTCTCCGCAGGCGGATACTCCTCCCAGTCCAACTACAACTCCCCGGGTTCCCAGAACTACAGCGGCCCCCCCAGCTCCTACCAGGCGTCCCAGGGCGGATACGGCAGGAACGAGCACAGCATGAGTTACCAGTACAGATAAACCCCCGTGTCCCGCCGCGCTGCCCCCGGGATCCTCCCGGTTTTATCCCCTTTTCCCCCCCCACCCCGTTGCTCTGTGTGACCCGTCACCGGCGGCCGCCTCGTGCCCGCCGCCCCTGGGCCTCTATTTAATGGGTCGTAGTTGCCACGACGACTTGGTCTAAATAGGATTATTATTATTATTTTTGGGTTTTTTCTTTTTTTTTGTTTGTTTGGTTTTTTTGGTTTTTTTTTTTTTGTTTTTTTTTTTTTTTTTTTCGGGGAAGTCGATCCATTTCTGGAGCCTTTTCCCAGGCCCCAGCTGGGGGACGGGCCCTCGTTGTTCTGCTTTTGTGAAGTGCGTTAAAAAGGAGCTTTTTTCGGTATTTTCTGGCTTTGGTGGTTTCAGTTTTTTTGGGGAAGGGGACGGGGGGGAGGCGGGGGGTGGAGGAGGTGAATAAACCCAAAATTTGGGATGGTTCGGGCTCCCAATGCGTTGTTCTGCACCTCCAACTCCAAACCCCCACACTGGGAGGATTCTCATAAAAAAACCCCTAAATTCCAAGTATTTGTCCCTTAAACCCCTTAAGTGCAGAGTACTGGGGCTGAACTGGGGCCAAACTGGGGTTGAAGTGGGGCCAAACTGGAGTTGAACTGGGTCCAAACTTGAGCTGAACTGGGGCCAAACTGGGGCTGCTCTGGGGCCGAACTGGGGTTGAACTGGCGTCTTGTGGCTCCTTTGGATGAACCTCGTGCCGGTGGTTCCGGATCGTTCCGTGCCGGAGCCAGACCTCGGGAAACACCGGGAGCGGTGCCTGGAATGCGGCACATCCCGGGAAACACCGGGAACGGCGCCTGGAGCGGGGCACGGCCTGGCAAACACCGGGAATGGTGCCCAGAGCGAGGCACATTCCAGCACCAGGGCCCCTTCCCCACCCGGATCCGTCGGGATGGCGGCAGCAGCACAGACGAGGCTCCAGGCCTTTTATTAAAAACATTGGATATAAGTTAACGCGGCACGGCAGATCCCAGATCCGGGCGGATCCCGGCCCTGATGGATCCTCGATAACCAAACGGCGACTCGGTGAATGGATGGAGCAGCTGCTCCGGCGGCTCAGAGGGACAGGAACGGCCTCGGGGGGACCCCGAGGTGCAGCGGCTGCTCCAGGGACAGCACCAGGAGATCCCAGTTACAGCCAGTGGATCCCGGTGACACCAGTGGACCCCAGTGACACCAGTGGATCCCATTTACAGTCAGTGGATCTCAGCTACAGCCAGTGGATCCCAGTAACACCAGTGGTTCCCAGTGACACTGGGAGATCCCAGTTACAGCCAGTGGATCCCAGTGACACCGAGAGATCCCAGTTACAGTCTGGATCCCAGTGACACCGGCAGATCCCAGTGACACCGGCAGATCCTAGTTACAGTCAGTGGATCCCGGTAACACCGCGAGATCCCAGTTACAGCCAGTGGATCCCGGTAACACTGCGAGATCCCAGTTACAGCCAGTGGATCCCAGTTACAGTCAGTGGATCCCAGTAACACCGCGAGATCCCAGTTACAGCCAGTGGATGCCAGTTACAGTCAGTGGATCCCAGTGACACTGCGAGATCCCAGTTACAGCCAGTGGATGCCAGTTACAGTCAGTGGATCCCAGTGACACTGCAAGATCCCAGTTACAGCCAGTGGATCCCAGTGACACCGCGAGATCCCAGCTACGACCAGCGGCTCCCAGTGACAGCCAGCGGAAAGGGGACGCCGGGCAGAGCCCGGCGCGTCCCCGCCCTAGGGACACTTGACGGACGCGTTGCGGAAGTGCGGCCACACCCGGAGCAGCTCCCGGGGCCCGTAGTGGTGCACCATGACGAGCCGGGAGAAGCGGCACCTGTCGTAGTCCAGCCGGTACATGGTGAAGGCGCCGGGCGGCGGGTCGGTGACGGCCACGCCCAGCGCGTGCAGGCAGATGCCCACGAAGGCGTCCTCCATGTTGATGACGGGCAGCGTCTGCGCCACGCCGAAGACGCGCAGCGCCAGGTCCCCCGAGAGCACGTAGGCCGGCCCGCCGCAGTAGGGCGGGTAGGTGTCGTTGGGGTACACCTCGCGCGGCACGAACCACTTGTAGGCGCGGTTCCGCAGCGGCCCGGTCCAGCGGTACACGTAGCCCGTCAGGAAGTCGGTCCTGGGCGGCCGCAGCAGCCCCGCCAGGTACTCCAGGTTGAGGAAGACGTCGTGGTCGGCCTTCATCACGTAGCTGGCGTTGGGGCAGAAGCGGCTCACCCACTCCAGCCCCATCAGCGTCTTGAGCGTGAGGTTGTTGTAGGTGTCCAGGAAGTCCTGCTGCAGGAGGTCCCCGTGCAGCGCGTCCTCCTCCTGCAGCACGGGGCGCAGCTCGGCGCCGAACACGGGGTGCACGCCGAGCAGGAAGAGCCGCAGCACCGTCAGCCCCGGCACGGCGCTCTCGTCGCCCCAGGTGCGGCGCACGGCGTCGCGCGCGGCCAGGTCGGCCGGGGACGTCACCACCAGCAGCACCAGGAACGGCGCCCGCTCCCGGCACTTGTCGGGGTGGTTCAGCAGGAAGCGGTAGGGGTAGGGGTACGGCGGCTGCAGCGGGTGCCGCGGCGGCCGCGGCGGCTCCGTGGCGTTGCCGGGGCGCGGGGTCGGGCTGGGGGGGGCGGTGGTGCTGGGAGGGGGCAGCGAGTGCCGGGCGTGCAGGGCCAGCAGGGTCAGCGCCGCGGCCACCGGCAGCAGGAGCAGGCGGCAGCTCGGAGGGAGCTTCATGGTTGACCTGAGGGGTGGGAGAGGGGCTCGCGGTGGGCTCGGCACCGGGGAGGGCACCGGGGAGGGCTGGCACCGCCATTCCCTGCTGGCACCGCGATCCCGCTGGGCAGCCACATCCCAATCCTGCCGTGCCCAAATCCTGGCACTCAAATCCCACCGGCACCGGGATCCCACCCAGATCCCGCTCCCTGAGCACCCCAATCCCACCCAGATCCCGTTCCCTGAGCACCCCAATCCCACCCAGATCCCGTTCCCTGATCACCCAGATCCCACTCCCTGAGCACCCCAATCCCCCCGGCCACCACGATCCCACCCAGATCCCGTTCCCTGAGCATCCCGATCCCCCCAGCACCAGGATCCCACCCACATCCCGCTCCCTGATCACCCAGATCCCACTGGCACCGGGATCCCACCTCGATCCCACTCCCTGAGCACCCCAATCCCACCCAGATCCCGTTCCTTGAGCACCCCAATCCCACCCAGATCCCGTTCCCTGAGCACCCCAATCCCCCTGGCCACCACGATCCCACCCAGAGCCCCTGGCTCGGCGCCCACCTGAGGCTCCCTGGGTGCCCAAACCCCCCCTGCACCCCCTCGGCATCCACCGGGCCCCACCCTGGGAACGGAGACCCCACCCCCCTCCGTCCCTGCCCCCTCCCCAAAGTCCCTGGGTGCCCCTCCCTATTCCCGGATCCCTCCGTGCCCCCTCCCCATTCCCGGATCCCCCCGTGCCCCCTCCCCATTCCCGGATCCCCCCGTGCCCCCTCCCCATTCCTGGTTTCCCTCTCTCCCCCCCCCCCATTCCGGGTCCTGATAAGGCTCCGGACGAGATAAGGGCAGGAGGCGCCGCCGGGGGCCCGCCAGTTCCACCAGTCAGACCAGTTTGGGGTCTCAGGGGAGCCCTGGGGGTCCTGGGGTTGAGTCCAGCTCTGCCCAGTTCATCCCAGTTCGCCCCTGGGCTTTCCCAGTTCGCCCCAGGCTTTGCCACACCGCCTTTCCCAGTTCCCCCCAGTTTGCCCAGGTGCTGCGTTCAGCCCTTCCCAGTTCCCCCAGCCTTTCCCAGTCCCCCCAGTGGCTCCCAGTCAAGCCCAGGTGCTGCTCCCAGCTCTTCCCACTGTGTCCCAGTGGCTCCCAGTTAACTCCAGTCGCTGCTCTCAGCCCGTCCCAGTGTCCCCCAGCAAGTCCCAGTGTGTCGCAGCCATTCCTGGCGGCTCTCAGCCCTTCCCAGTGTCTCCCAGTAACTCCCAGTGCGTCCCAGTTGCTCTTGGTGGCTCCCAGTTAATTTCAGCCACTACTCCCAGCCCTCCTCAGTGGCTCCCAGTGTGTCCCAGTCACTCCCAGTGGCTCCCAGTTAACTCCAGGTGCAGCTCCCAGCCCTTCCCAGTGCTCCCAGTAACTCCCAGTGTGTCCCAGTCACTCCCAGTGGCTCCCAGTTAATTTCAGGCACTACTCCCAGCCCTCCTCAGTGGCTCCCAGTGTGTCCCAGTCACTCCCAGTGACTTCCAGTTAACTCCAGGTGCAGCTCCCAGCCCTTCCCAGTGCTCCCAGTAACTCCCAGTTGTGTCCAGTCACTCACAGTGGCTCCCAGTGGCTCCCAGTTAACTCCAGGTGCAGCTCCCAGCCCTTCCCAGTGCTCCCAGTATCCCGCCCGCCGTGGCTCTGTGGCCGCGGTGCCCGGCAGGGGCAGAAATAAGAGGGCACAGGTGACGCAGGTGCCACACCCGGCTGGGGCCACGCCCCCCCGGGGCCACACCCAGCCCTCCTCAAACTTCCTCCTGCGGCCACACAGGGGCCACCGAACAGGTGTCACCAAGGACACGCAGGGGTCACTGAACACGTGTCACTAAGGACACACAGGTGTCACCATGGACACACAGGTGTCACCGAGGACACACAGGTGTCACCAAGGACACGCAGGTGCCACCACGCCGGCGCCATGGCTGCCACAAACAGGTGGCAGGGACCCCCCAGGTGACACCGTGGACCCAGAGGTGACAGGGACCCCCCCCAGGTGCCACCAGTCAGGGTCCGTTCCTGTCCCCTCCCCCCCAGCCACGTCCCAGCTGGGTGGGACAAAGGGACAAAGGCCACCGTGGGAAAGGGCTGGGAACAGCGGGAATGTCACAGCAGGAACTGCCCTCCCCCACCCCATTCCCGAGTCCCCAAAATGTGTCCCCAGCCCCATTCCCTGCCCCCAGACCCATTTAGGGCCCCCCCAGCCCCACTTGGACCCACGTGAGCCATTTCCCTTCCAAACTCTTTTATTTCCCACCCCTTAAAAACCCCAAAATAGTAAAAAAAAAAAAAAAAAACCCACAAAAAAAGTATAAAAATACACGGGGGGGAGGGCAGAGCCTGGGAACTGGGAGGGATTTCCCCTGAAAATGGGGGAGGTTCTGGGGGGGGTCCCCAGGAATCCGGGGGGTCTCCAGGGATCGGGGGGGTTCCCCAGGAATCCGGGGGTTCCCCAGGGATCCGGGGGGTCTCCAGGGATCGGGGGGGTTCCCCAGGGATCCGGGGGGGCTCCCCAGGGATTCGGGGGGGCTCCCCAGGGATCGGGGGGGCTCCCCTCAGCCCAGGGTGATTCCCACCGACTCCAGAGCCTCCCGAGCCCAGGAGGGGGGCCCCCCCCGCCCCCCGTACATGGCGTCCATGAACTCCCGCACGAACTCCGGGAAGCGCTGCCGCAGGATGCTGTCCCGGATGGAGCCCATCAGCTTCATCTGGGGAGGGGGAGACGCGGGTTAGAGGGGTGGGGGGACCCCCGAGACCCCCCCCCCCCCCCCCAGGGCCTCCCCCCCCTCACCTGGTAGGCGATGTTGTGCAGGGTGAGCAGGTGCAGCGCGGCCGTGTTGGAGCGCAGCAGCGCGTGCAGGTACGCCCGGGAATACCTGGTGTAGAGAGGGGGGGGGGGGGCGGAATGGGGAATTTGGGGGGGGTCAGCCCCACCTCGGAGACCCCCGAGACCCTCCCCAGAACCCCCCCCGCCCACCTCTGGCACGTGGGGCAGCCGCAGTCGGCGTCGATGGGCCGGAAATCTTTGGCGAATTGCTGATTTTTCAGCTGCAGGGACCCCCAGGGCACCAGGGCGGAACCGAAACGCTGCCGGGGGGGGACAAGGGTGGGTTACGGGGGTCTCCCAAACCCCGGGGAAGGGTCCCCAAACCCCGGGGAGGGGTCCCCAAACCCCCCCCAGGCCCCCCTTACCGCCGTGCGGGTGGGGAACACGCAGTCGAACATGTCGCAGCCCAGCGCGACGCAGACCACCAGGTCGGTGGCGTAGCTGGGGGGCGAATCGGGGGTGACTCCGGGGGTCCCCCCCAGCCCGGCCGGCTCTGGGAGGGGGCTGGGGGGACCCCCGGACTCACCCCACGCCCATCAGGTAGCGGGGCTTGTCCCGGGGCAGGTGCTCGGTGCTCAGCTTCACCGTGCGCCAGAACCGCGCCTTGGCCTCGCCCCCGCTCAGGCCCCCGATGGCGAAGCCGGGCACGTCCCGCTGGGTCATGGCTGGGGATGGGGACCCCAAATCACCCCGGGACCCCCAAATCACACCTGGACCCCCAAATCACCCACCCCGGGACCCCAAATCACCTCTGAACCCCCAAATCACCCACGCTGGGACCCCCAAATCACCTCTGAACCCCCAAATCACCCACCCTGGGACCCCCAAATCACTCCTGAACCCCCCCTGGGACCCCCAAATCATCCCTGAACACCCCCAAGACCACCAGAGCTGCCCCAGGACCCCCAGAGCCCCTCCCAAGCAGGGATGAGGGTGGTGAGGATAGCGAGGAAGGCCTGGGGATGAGGATGGGGATGGTGAAGATGTTGAGGAAGGCCCGGGAATGAGGGTGAGGATGATGAGGATGTTGAGGATGGCCCGGGGATGAGGATGACGATGGCGAGGAAGGCCCGGGGATGAGGATGAGGGTGAGGATGATGAGGAAGGCCCGGGAATGAGGGTGAGGATGGCGAGGAAGGCCCAGGGATGAGGATGAGGGTGAGGATGATGAGGAAGGCCCAGGGATGAGGATGAGGGTGAGGATGATGAGGAAGGCCCGGGAATGAGGGTGAGGATGATGAGGAAGGCCCGGGGATGAGGATGAGGGTGAGGATGGTGAGGAAGGCCCAGGGATGAGGATGAGGGTGAGGATGATGAGGAAGGCCCACCTCGGATGCAGCGCAGGCGCAGCTCGGGGTCCAGCCCCCCCTGGATGATGGCGAAGAGCAGCTGCTGCTCCGGGCGGGCGTGAGCGGCCACGCAGCGATCGAGCCAGCGCACCGACCTGCCACCGACAGCGGGCTGGGGGGGCTGGGGGGGTCCCAGGAGGGGCTGGGGGGTCTCAAGGGGGTCCCAGGAGGGGCTGGGGGGCTCCCAGGAGGGGCTGGGGGGGGCTGGGGGGCTCCCAGGAGGGGCTGGGGGGTCTCAAGGGGGTCCCAGGAGGGGCTGGGGGGGTCTCAAGGGGGTCCCAGGAGGGGCTGGGGGGTCTCAAGGGGGTCCCAGGAGGATCAGGGGTGTCTTGGGGGGGGTCCCAGGGGGATCTCAGGAGGGTCAGGGGTGTCCCAAAGGGGTCCTGGGGCATCCCACGAGGATCAGGGGAGACTCAAGGGGGTCCCAGGAGGGGCTGGGGTGGTCCTGGGGGATCTCAGGAGGGTCTCAAGGGGGTCCCAGGAGGGTCAAGGGGGGGTCCTGGGGGATCTCAGGAGGGTCTCAGGGGGGTCCCAAGAGGGTCAGGGGGGGTCCTCAGCAGGGTTATGGGGGTCCCAGGAGGATCAGGGGGTCCTGGGGGGTCTCTCAGAGGGGTCCCAGGGGGGTCTCAGGAGGATCCAGAGGGTCTCAGGGTGTTCCAGGGGGGTCTCAGGGTGTTTCAGGGGGGGTCCCAGGGGGGTTTCAGGGTGGTCCCGGGGGGGTCCCCACCTGTGCATGGCCTCCTCGACGCGCGGCCCCGTCGTGGTGCTGCTCACGACATCGTCCAGCTGCATCACGATATCGGCCCCTGGGGGGGGGTGGGGTGGGGCCGGGGGTCACCCTCGTCCTCCCCACCCCTCCCCCTTCAGGATTTGGGGGTCCCGGCGCCCCCGCCCCGTGCCCCCCTCACCCAGAGCGTTCTGGATCTCCATGGATTTCTCGGGGCTCAGCAGGATCTGCTCCCCGCCGTGGGGGGGCTGGAAGCGCACCCCCTCCTCCGACACCTCCGACAGCTCCAGCAGGGAAACCATCTGGAACCCCCCGCTGTCCTGGGGGGGACCCCAAAACGGGCGCTGAGGGCGCGGGGACACCCCGGGACCCCCCGGAACTGGGGTCCGAGGGGGTGCCAGGACCCCCCCCCCGAGGCTCAGGGGGACAAACCTGGGGGGGATCCCCCCAACTGGGGGTCCTGCCCCGACAATTAGGGGAGCTCTGGGGGTGCCACCGTCCCGAATTTGGGGTGCCGCCCTCCCAATTTTGGGGTGCCGCCCCCCCCCTCACCGTCAGCAGGTTGTGGGGCCAGTCCATGAAGCCGTGGAGGCCCCCGGAACGCCGGACCAGCTCCGAGCCCTGCGGAGAGGGGAGAGAGCAGAGCTGGGAACGCCGCCGGGAGCGGGGGAAGCGAACGGGATCCCCCCCGGGAATCCCCCCCGGGAATCCCCCCCGGGAATCCCCCGGGATCGGCGGGGGCCGCGCTGGAATCCCGCCGGGATCCCGTCAGCTCCGACCCACCCCAGCCGGAATTTGGGAACGGAGGGAGCTCGGGGCGGGGGAAGCCGGGCAAAAGGGACGGGGCGGAACCGCCCGGCGCCGCTCACCGGCCGCGTGCCCAGGTGGAAGGTGTTGCCGAGGCAGATGCGGCAGCCGAGCGCCGCGAGCTGCGCGGCCGTCAGGCCCTTGGCGGTGCCGCGGGTGCCCACGGGCATGAACACGGGGCAGGGCACGGTGCCGTGCGGCAGCCGCAGCTCCCCGGCCCGGGCGCGGCTCCGCCCGCACTCGGCCACGATCCGCAGCACCGGCGCCGGCCCCGCCGCGGGCGCCGCCATCTTCGGCGCACGTGACCGGAAGAGGCGGTGGCGCCGCCGGCGGAAGTGACCGTTACCACGGCAACGCGGGGGCCATGTTGGGCCTTGTGGGGATGGGCAACGGCCGAGGCCGGAGCCGCCCAGAGACCCCCGGAGATCGCCCGAACTCAGCAGAGACCCCTCGAAACCCCGACAAGGCACGGAGCCGAGCCAATTCCTGCTGCTTCTGGGCCCTGGGGGATCCCCAGGCGTTTCCCGGGGGGTTCCAGCCCCGGGGCTTCGCTTCGGGGCTGCCGTTCCCCGCGAGCGAACGCACGACGCTCGGCGGTCACGGGAGCGCCGCGAAACACCGGAGCAGCCAGTCGGCGAGAAGGCCTCGCTGACAGATGGCCGGCTGATCCACTGCGAGAGGCTTTTCTGTTCCTTAAGACTCCTCTCTCGGCTGCATCGGCCAGCCCGCTGGGAGTGGCGGGCGCGCTGTCTAACGGCAGGGAGGGCGGGGAAGCGGAGCAGGGCGGGCTCCCGGGGCTGCGCTCCCGAGGGAAGCTCCGTCCGCCAATTCAATGGCGGAACCGCTGAGGGGCGGGACCGCGTCCCCGCCGCCTCAGCTGACACAGCAGCGCCACCTCCCATTGGCTGTGAGCGATGAGCGACGGCCCAGCGACCAATAGGAAGCAGGCTTGTCTTTAAGGTCCCGCCCTTTACAATGATTGGCAGCTCCCTGCTCCACTCCGCTCCGCGCGCTCCCGTGACGGGCAGCCCAGCCGGCCAATGGCGACGCGCGCTGCGGGAGCGGGGCGGGCCCGGCGGTGCCGGATGAGGAGACTCTGAGGGGAAGTTTGGCCGCCGCCGCCGCCGCGGGCCCCGTGAGGAGGAGCCGCCGCCGGGAGCGCGGGCCCGGCACCGCCGCGCCGCCATGGGCAACCGGGGCATGGAGGAGCTCATCCCGCTGGTCAACAAGCTGCAAGACGCCTTCAGCTCCATCGGGCAGAGCTGCCACCTCGACCTGCCGCAGATCGCCGTGGTGGGCGGGCAGAGCGCCGGCAAGAGCTCGGTGCTCGAGAACTTCGTGGGCCGGTGAGCGGCGGCGGCGGCGGCGGCGGCGGGGAGGGCGGCGGCGGGAGCGGCGGGAGCGGCGGGCGGCGCTACGGGCGTAGGGCGCGTTCGGGAATAGCGGCGGCGTAAGGGCGCGGCCGGCGGAGCGGGCCCCGCGCTGCGCCAGCGGCGCACGGGCCGCGCAAACGGCGCAAGGGCCGCGCTGCGCCAGCGCCGGGACGGCGGCGGGGCCCGAGCGGGGGCTCGGTGCGGGCCGCGCCCGTGCGGTGTTGGTTCGGGGCAGGGCGGTCAACGGCGATCGGAGTGAGGGCAGCGGGGGTTCCGGAAGGGTTCGGGGGGGGGGGTTCTGTGCGTGCTGCCGGTGTCGGCTCCGTGCCCGGGACGGCGGCGCGGGATGGTGCCTCGGCGCCCCGGGATTCCTCGGGAATGCTGAGCTGCGTGGGCCTTCCTCCCCACCACCACCACCACCACCGTCATCATCATCCTCATCATCATCATCATCCTCGCCGTGGGGCTGCGCCCCGGAGATAGGAGCGGCGCTGGGGTGGGCCCGGGAGCCGAGCGTGGCCGCCCCGATAACGGGGAGCAGAGCTCAGCACCCTCCCGGCAAGGCGAGGGGGATCATCCCTTGGGGGAAAAATCCACAAAAACCGAGTTCGGCTGCACCGGCAGAGCGCTGCCCCGGCCCTTGGCCTTTGTCTGCATCAGCTGCTCGCCCCGTCCGTGCGGAGCCGGTTCCTGCCGGCGGCTCCGTCCTCCCCTGCCCCCTCGGTCCGGGGCTGTCACTTCCTGAAGCATCCAGGACACCGCCAGCAGCCTCCTTGTCCTTCCATCCCGGCCGTGTCCCACTCTCCCCTCAACCTTCGTGTTCCCAAAATTCCCATCCCCGTGTTCTTCCCGCTGTTTCAGGCTGGTTTTGACAGCCCTTTCTCCGTGGAAATGCCCCACTGGGAGCTCCAGCGGGGCTTTCCTGCAGCTGGGCTTTCTCCACTGGGTCCCTCCCTCCCTTCCTGTGGCGTTTCTCCAGGTGGATCCGAGTCCAGGCTGGGATCCGCCGCTTTTCCCTTCCATCCCAGTGCAGGCCGGACTCCCAGCCTGGCTTTGGGCTTTTCCAGCAGCAGCCGGGGTGGAAGCGGTGGAGTTATTCCCCATCCTGAATTCCTGGGAATTCTGGCAGCCTTTAATTACCCAGCCCTGGTAATTAAACCCCTTTGTGTCGCAGTCGGATCCATCCGGGAATCCTTCCCCACCTCGTCGTGCAGCTTGTGCTAATTAGGGTTAATTACACCCCAGGGGTGTCCTGTCGCTGTCCTTGGGAATGTGAGGATGGGGTGGTGAGGAATGCTGACCTGACCGTTGTCATCCCAGCTTTGAGGATGAACAGGGGCCGGGGTTTTTTTTTCCCCTGGATCACGAATTCCAGCTGGGATGAGCCGGGGCCTCGGGGCTGTTCCGATTGTCCCAACGATCCGCAGGGATCCATCGAGCCGGGCTCGGAAACTGCCCGTGGGGGCTCGCTCCTCTCAATCTTTGCAGCTGTGGGAGCTTTATCTCGGTTTTTCCGAGCCACCAGGAAGCCCTGGATCCGTGTTGGGAGGCCCTGGATCTGTGTTGGGAAGCCACGGTCCTGTTTCTGTGGGTTCTGTACCCCCAAAATACATGGGAAGATAATCCTGAGGTGCCCAGAATCCCTTGGAGGGACCTGGAATTGGGCTGGGAACGCTCTAAATCCATGACTTAGCCTAACTGGGCTGGAATTTCTCCATGGGGAACGGCCTGGCCTCACTGGGACATCCGTGGGGGGATTGGGATTGGTGGTGAGGGGCCTGGAGCGCCTCAATCCCTGGATTTAGTGGGAGAAGCACCGAGGGAAGGACCCAGGATCGTCACTGGCGTTCTTTGTGGCCCCAATGTCCCTCTTTGGAGCCTTGTCCCAGCCCTTCCCGGAGCTGTCTCTGGCCTGGGGGACAATGGAGCCGTTGTCCCCCGGGGGTGGGGACAGTCCCGAGGGATCCTGACCTCAATGGGGCATTATGAGCCCTTGTGCCCAAGGGAAGGCCGGGGTTCACCCTGGGCTGGGAATCCTTATCCCGCCTCGGGGAGCGTCCCCTGAAATGCCTCGGGGATCCCAAAGTGGGGCTAAGCCCCAGGTGTTGGGATCGGTGGGATTTGGGGCCAGAGGGAGAGCTGAGTCCCACGGGAACGGGACGAGGGCGGTGACCCATCCCGAGGGTCCCCAGGTCTGGTGGGGCTGGGGGTCTCCAGGGGTAAATCCGTGGGATTTGCCTTGGTGGAGTGGGTTTGGTGGGGAGCCGTGGCCAGAGGAATCCAGGGAATTCTGTCAGGAATGGGAAGGGAATCGTTTGGAGCGAGGTGAAGCCGGGGTTCGGTGTTTTGGAAACGTGGAAACACGCTCAGGTGTTTCCCCAGCAGTTTTCCTGGCACTGAGAAGTTCCCACCACACTTCTCCACCCTGAAACCTTTGTCCCTTTGTCCCTTCGCTGGCCCTGGTCACACCTGAGCCCAGGTGGGAGGCGGCAGGATCCGGGCCGGTGACGTCCCGGGGCTCCTCCGCACGTCACCGCAGGGCTCGGATCCTGCCCAGCCGGACACGGGGACAGCCGGGGCTGGGTGGCACCTGCCACCCGTGTCCTTCCCCGAGTCCCCTCCTTCCCCTCCGCATCAGCGACTGCCAGCTGATGGAGCCGGGAATCCCGGGGGGCTGGGACAGGGAGATCACCTCAGTTCCCCCTGGGAATGGGGCTGGGACAGGGAGATCACCTCGATTCCCCCTGGGATCAGGGCTGGGATCAGGAGATCACCTCAGTTCCCCCTGGGAATGGGGCTGGGATCAGGAGATCACCTCGATTCCCCTGGGAATGGGGCTGGGATCAGGAGATCACCTCAGTTCCCCCTGGGAATGGGGCTGGGATCAGGAGATCACCTCGATTCCCCTGGGAATGGGGCTGGGATCAGGAGATCACCTCAGTTCCCCCTGGGAATGGGGCTGGGACAGGGAGATCACCTCGATTCCCCTGGGAATGGGGCTGGGATCAGGAGATCACCTCAGTTCCCCCTGGGAATGGGGCTGGGATCAGGAGATCACCTCGATTCCCCCTGGGATCGGGGCTGGGATCAGGAGATCACCTCAGTTCCCCCTGGGAATGGGGCTGGGACAGGGAGATCACCTCGATTCCCCTGGGAATGGGGCTGGGATCAGGAGATCACCTCAATTCCCCTGGGATCAGGGCTGAGACAGGGAGATCACCTCAATTCCCCCTAGGAATGGGGCTGGGAGATGGGGATCACCTAAATCCCCCTGGGAATGGGGCTGGGACAGGGAGATCGCCTCGATTCCCCCTGGGATCAGGAGATCACCTAAATTCCTCTTGGATCGGGGCTGGGACAGGGAGATCACCTTGACTCCCCCTTGGGATCAGGGCTGGGAGGAGGGAGCAGCGGATCCAGAGGCGTTGGACCCCGCTTTGTGGGAATCACCCTGGGCCCAACATTCCTGCCGGGAGCGGCATTCCCACTGGGCTCCGCGGGGCCGGGGGGCAGCTGGGGCCTCCCCGAGGTTCATTCATTCCACCTTTTCCCAGCCCGGGAGCTGCCCGGGGCTGTCCCGCTCGGGCTCTTCCCGCCGGACCTGTCCTCCCGGTTGGGCAGGAAGTTCATTTCCGAGCTGTCACCCCGGGTCCGGGACAGGGCTCGGGGTTTGCCGGGAAGGCTCTGGCGCGGTGTCGGGGTGACGCCGTCACGGTGACACCGGCAGGGTGTTGTTGGCACTGCCGTGACGTCCAGGCCGGGCTGTTCTCGTCAGAGCCGCTCCCTGGGGTGATCCCGGGCAGTTATCACTCCCAATTCCCAGCAGGCGCTTCCCTGTCCCGTTTCCTGCACGGGAAAGGGGTGGTGACAGCCCCGGCCTAAATTTGCCCTTGGAGCAACACCTTTTCCAGGCAGGATTCTCCCAAAAAAGCTCTGGGCACTGAGGCCAGAAGGAATTCTGTGGGAATTTCCTGCTTTCCGGGGGGATCTGCACTCCCAGGAGAGCAGGGATTGATCCCGTGTGTTCCCAAGCCCTTCCAGTCCCCTCCCAGGGCTCTCCAGTGCTGGAGGAATCAATAGGATTAATTCATTTATTGACCCATCCTTTCATCCCTTCCAGGGATTTCCTTCCCCGCGGCTCTGGGATTGTCACTCGCCGGCCTCTCATCCTGCAGCTCATCTTCTCCAAGACGGGTACGGGGCTGGAAAGCAGGGAAGGAGTTCCCTGTGCAGCCGTGGGGGTTCGCACACAGCATCCCCCCCACACGGCGCCCTCGGGTCCATCCCGCTGCCCCCGCGTTCCCAGATTCCCCTGCTTATCAGGGAGGAATGCGGGGGAGAGCTCAGGGAATGCCTGGGAATGCTGGGGAGGCCAGAGGAATGCCAAGGAAAACCAAGGAACGCTGAGCTGGGCATGGGGGTGACTCATTTTCCCAGCCAGGTTTCCGTCAGCCATCCCGATATCCGGGGAGAATTCCTTTGCCCCCTTCACCTTGACCAGCCAGGCTCTTCTTCTGCCAAAAAAAAAAAAAAAAAAAAAAAATCCCTGGATTTGAGTGAATCCCAGAGCCCCTGGTGACCTCCTGGAGCCATCGGTGGCTCCCGGGAGCTGAGGGAGGCTCGGGAAGAGCCGGCCTGGGAGCGATGGGAGGGTTGGTGAGGGCTCTGGGGTGAGGGGTGAGGTGTCGGGGATGATTCCAGCCCTGGCAGGGCAGGGAGGGCAGGGCAGCGCCGAGGTTTCCGCTCTGCCCACACGGAGGGAAGGAGGAAGGAAGTTGCACCATCCCGGCTGCCGCAGCGCGGCCCCGGAGCTGCTGAAATCCCTTTTCCTGGGGCAGATTGGGATCCAGGGGAGCTCTTCAGTGTCCTGCAGCCCTTCCCCATGTCCTGCAGCCCCTCCTTGGTGTCCTGCAGCCCCTCAATGTCCTGCAGCCCCTTCCCCATGTCCTGCAGCCCCTTCCCCATGTCCTGCAGCCCCTCAATGTCCTGCAGCCCTTCCCCATGTCCTGCAGCCCCTCCTTGGTGTCCTGCAGCCCCTCAATGTCCTGCAGCCCCTTCCCCATGTCCTGCAGCCCTCCTCGTTGTCCTGCAGCCCCTTCCCCATGTCCTGCAGCCCCTTCCCCATGTCCTGCAGCCCCTCCTCGTTGTCCTGCAGCCCTTCCCTGTGTCCTGCAGCCCCTCAATGTCCTGCAGCCCCTCAATGTCCTGCAGCCCCTCCTCAATGTCCTGCAGCCCCTCCTCAATGTCCTGCAGCCCCTCCTCAGTGTCCTGCAGCCCCTTCCCCATGTCCTGCAGCCCCTTCCCCATGTCCTGCAGCCCCTCAGTGTCCTGCAGCCCCTTCCCCATGTCCTGCAGCCCCTCCTCGTTGTCCTGCAGCCCCTTCCCCACATTCCCCACACATCCATCCCCATCCCCCTGCCCCTCTCTGTCCCCATCCCCCTGAACGCTCCCCGTTTCTGACGTCCCCAATCCCTCCCAGAGTATGCCGAGTTCCTGCACTGCAAATCCAAGAAGTTCACGGATTTCGATGAGGTCCGGCAGGAGATCGAGGCGGAGACCGACCGGGTGACGGGCACCAACAAGGGCATCTCCCCCGTGCCCATCAACCTGCGCGTGTACTCCCCACACGGTGAGGGGAAATCCCGGAAAACGGGGGCAGTCTGGGGGTTATGGGGCCACGCAGGAGCGAATCCATCGGGAATCTGGCTCCGGAGGGAGGGTTGGGCGCGGATCCCCCGGAGGGATCCCCCCACCTTCACCCCATCCGTGTCCCCCCCCCCGCCAGTGCTGAACCTGACCCTGATCGACCTCCCGGGGATCACCAAGGTGCCGGTGGGGGATCAGCCGCAGGACATCGAGTTCCAGATCCGGGACATGATCCTGCAGTTCATCAGCCGGGAGAGCAGCCTCATCCTGGCCGTCACGCCGGCCAACATGGACCTGGCCAACTCGGACGCGCTCAAGATGGCCAAGGAAGTGGATCCGCAGGGTAAAGGGATGGGGGGCGGCTTTGGGGCTGCAGGGGCTTCCCTGCCTTCCTCATCCTCTTCATCCTCCTCTTCGGTTTCTCTCCATTCCACGGGTCCCTGCTGCGTTTGGCTGGGGTTAACTGGGATCAACCCTTGGCTCCACAGGCCTGCGGACCATCGGCGTCATCACCAAGCTGGACCTGATGGACGAAGGCACCGACGCCCGGGACGTGCTGGAGAACAAACTGCTGCCCCTGCGGAGAGGTACGGCCGGGCCCGGGTCCCTGCGTGTCCCCCGTGTCCCCCTCAGGTCACTCCGTGTGTCCCCCTCAGGTCACTCTGTGTGTCCCCTGGTCCCCCTCAGGTCACTGTGTGTGTCCCCTGTGTCCCCCTCAGGTTACTCCATGTCCCCTGCCCTGTGTCCCTCCTTGGCTCTCTCTGTGTCCCCCTCAGGTCACTCCATGTCCCCTGCTCTGTTGTCCTTCCCTGGCTCTCTCTGTGTCCCCTGTGTCCCCCTCACATCACTCTGTGTGTCCTCCTCAGGTCGTTCTGTGTGTCCCCTGCTCTGTGTCCCCCTCAGGTGACTCCATGTCCCCTGCCCTGTGTCCTTCCCTGGTTCTCTCCGTGTCCCTCGTGTCCCCAGTGTCCCCTGCCCTGTGTCCCTCCCTGGCTCCCCCCGTGTCCCCAGTGTCCCTCCCTGGCTCTCTCCATGTCCCCTGCCCTGTGTCCCTCCCTGGCTCTCTCTGTGTCCCCCTCACATCACTCCATGTCCCCTGCCCTGTGTCCCCTCTGGCTCTCTCTTGTGTCCCACTCAGGTCACTCCACGTCCCCTGCCCTGTGTCCTTCCCTGGCTCCCCCCGTGTCCCCAGTGTCCCTCCCTGGCTCTCTCCATGTCCCCTGCCCTGTGTCCCTCCCTGGCTCTCTCTGTGCCCCCCGTGTCCCTCCCTGGCTCCCCCCGTGTCCCCAGTGTCCCTCCCTGGCTCTCTCCATGTCCCCTGCCCCGTGTCCCTCCCTGGCTCCCCCCGTGCCCCCCGTGCCCCCAGTGTCCCCAGTGCCCCCAGTGTCCCCCTCCACCCCGCGATGTCACCGCCTGCCCTCCGGGCGCCCTTCCCGGGCCGGGTCCCACCGTGTCCCCGCTGTGCCAGGGTACATCGGCGTGGTCAACCGGAGCCAGAAGGACATCGACGGCAAGAAGGACATCCGCGCCGCGCTGGCGGCCGAGCGCAAGTTCTTCCTGTCCCACCCGGCCTACCGGCACATGGCCGAGCGCATGGGCACCCCGCACCTGCAGAGGGTCCTCAACCAGGTGGGACGGCCCCTTCCCGCTGCGTTCCCGCCTGGAAAAGCCGAGTTTTCCAGGCTCCCGGCTCAGCTTTCCCCGTCCCTCGGCAGCAACTCACCAACCACATCCGGGAGACGCTGCCCTCGCTGCGGAGCAAGCTGCAGAGCCAGCTGCTGTCCCTGGAGAAGGAGGTGGAGGAGTACAAGAACTTCCGCCCCGACGATCCCGCCAGGAAAACCAAAGCCTTGCTGCAGTGGGTTCCTCTCCAGCTGCCTTCCCGGCGGGACGGGATTTGTCCTTCCCAGCTGGGAATGTTCCTCTTGGTCTCGGGGAGGAGCTGGAATTGCTCTCCTTGCAGGGTGGAGGGATGGGGAAAGTTTCTCCTGGGAGTGCCCCTGGAGCATCCCTGCGTTTTGCCGTGGGAACTGGGAGCCCTGTCCCTCCCTGACCCTCCCACGCCGCAGGAAAAGTGGGATTTGCACTTCTCCCGCCCCAGCTGGTGGAACCAGGGGAATTTTTGCTCCAGGGGAGCTCCCTGATTCCTGGTTTTCCTGCCCAGGATGGTGCAGCAGTTCGGGGTGGACTTCGAGAAGCGGATTGAGGGTTCGGGAGATCAGGTGGACACTCTGGAGCTCTCCGGGGGCGCCAGGATCAACCGGATTTTCCACGAGAGATTCCCCTTTGAGCTCGTGAAGGTGAGGATTGGGGTGCTCCCTGTCCCCGGAGGCTTTTCCAACCCGAACCATTCCACGACCCCATAAAAATCTCGAGATTTGAGGTAGACAGAACGGAGCAGCCCCTGCCTGGCGAGGCTGTAGGGATGGTCCAACCTGGGTCATTCCGGACAGTGGGACAGCCCCGATTGATTCCTGAGGGTTCCTGATTCCCACTCCCTTTCCCGGCAGATGGAATTCGACGAGAAGGATTTGAGGCGGGAGATCAGCTACGCCATCAAGAACATCCACGGGGTGAGGCAAGTATCCAGCACGGATCCTTCCCTGGACACAATTCCCGACCCAGAGCCTGCTCAGGGCAGGTGGGAAGGGCTCTCCTGGAGCAGGGGTTTTCTCTGCTGAGGTGGAAATTGTTCTCCAGGAGCACAATTGCTCCCTAGGAGTAGGAACTGGCTCTCCCAAAGCCGGGAGCTGCTCCGTGGGGTCAGGCAATCCCTCCCTGGGATGGGGCACCGTCCCAGTCCCATCCCAGTCCCGCTCTGATCCCGCTTTTCCTGCTCCCTGGGCTCCAGGACGGGGCTGTTCACGCCGGACCTGGCGTTCGAGGCCATCGTGAAGAAGCAGGTGGTGAAGCTGAAGGAGCCGTGCCTGAAATGCGTGGATTTGGTGATCCAGGAGCTCATCAACACCGTGCGCCAGTGCACCAGTAAGGTACTGGTCAGCCCAGTGACAGCATGAGGGACTGGTCAGCCCAGTGACAGTGACATACTGGTCAGCCCAGTGACAGCATGAGGGACTGGTCAGCCCAGTGACAGCATGAGGGACTGGTCAGCCCAGTGACAGCATGAGGGACTGGTCAGCCCAGTGACAGTGACATACTGGTCAGCCCAGAGACACCAGTGAGGGACTGGTCAGCCCAGTGACAGTGACATACTGGTCAGCCCAGTGACACCAGTAAGGTACTGGTCAGCCCAGTGACAGCATGAGGGACTGGTCAGCCCAGTGACAGTGACATACTGGTCAGCCCAGTGACACCAGTGACATACTGGCCAGCCCAGTGACAGTAGTGAAGGACTGGTCAGCCCAGTGACACCAGTGGGGGACTGGTCAGCCCAGTGACAGTAACATACTGGTCAGCCCAGTGACACCAGTGAGGGACTGGTCAGCCCAGTGACACCAGTGAGGGACTGGTCAACTCAGTGACAGCAGTAAGGGACTGGTCAGCCCAGTGACAGTGACATACTGGTCAGCCCAGTGACATACTGGTCAGCCCAGTGACAGCATGAGGGACTGGTCAGCCCAGTGACAGTGACATACTGGTCAGCCCAGTGACACCAGTAAGGGACCTCTGGCCAGAGCCATTCCAGCCCCATCCCTCCTGCAGGTGCCTCCCTCCACCCAAAACCCCCCCACTGGTAGAATTTGGGATCAAACTGGGCATTCCTGGGTTTCTCCTGGTGTTCCCTGGCCTGGGACAGATCCTGATGGATGAGCTGGGATTTTGGGGATGCCCCACAGCCCAGCCAGCTCCTGTGGGAGCAGTGGGAATGGGAACCCCTTCTGCAGCTCCCGGGGCAGGGGTTTGGTGGGGTTTGGTGGGGAGTGGAGCGCTGCTGCCCCCGGAGCTGCCTGGCTCCATCCCAGCGGTTCTTCCCGGGCCTTTTCCCTCTTTTCCAGCTGGGTTCCTACCCCAGGTTGCGGGAGGAGACCGAGCGGATCGTCACCACCCACATCCGGGAGCGGGAGGGCAAAACCAAGGACCAGGTCAGCTGCCAGGCCATTCCCAGCACCCCCAGTGTGGGAATTCCCACCTTCCCTGACTCCCGATTCCCTCAGATCCTGCTGCTCATCGACATCGAGCTCTCCTACATCAACACCAACCACGAGGATTTCATCGGGTTCGCCAAGTGAGTCCTTTTCCGGGGGGGCAGTTCCCGCATTCCCGTTGTGTTTTCCTTGTGGGGGACACCGGAGTCTCCCACATCCCACCAGCGCCTTTGGCACCCGATTCCCTCAGGTTTGGGGTACGGGAAAGGGGCTGGGAAAAGCTCCAGCCTCAGGAATTTGGATGAATCCCGATGGTTCAGGCTGTTGGAACCACCCTGGAGCTGCCACGGAGCGGGAATCGCTCCCTGTCCTCTCTGTCCCTCCTCATCCTCTCCCCTGCCAGGAGCAGGGCTCTCTCTGCCACCTTCCCTTGACTCTTCCCGGTGTTTTCCAGCCCCAAACCTCTGGGAAGCTCCCAGACTCCAGCTCAGGGTGCCTGGAGCCCACTCCCATCTCCTGCCCCTTAAATTCCCACATTCTTCCTCCTGTTTTTTTCTCTCTTCCCCCTTTTTTCTCTCTTTCCTCTCCGGTCACACTCCCTGCTCTCCTCCTGCTCTCTGCTGTTTCCCCTTGGATCCATCACCTCTCTCTGTCTCTGGACTGTTCCGATCCTCTCCCGCCCCAGCTGTTTCACTGAGCAGCACGTGGCGACCGGGTGGGTACCGGGGGCAGCTCCCCCTCCCCAGGGCATCCCGGGAGCTTCCCCGGGGGCTGGCAGATCAGCAGCTGGGGAGGTTCCCTCGGGGCTGGGAGCTTGGGTTTGGGATCCTGGAGCTTCTCCCAGTTCAGCCTTGGTATTGGGATCTGGAGCTTCTCCCAGTTCAGCCTTGGAATTGGGAACCAGGGAGCTTTTCCTTTGGATCTTGGAGTTAGGGAGCTGCTCCTCCCAGTTCAGCCTTGGGTTTGGGATGCTGGAGCTTCTCCTCCCAGTTCAGCTTTGGAATTGGGATCTGGAGCTTCTCCCAGTTCAGCCTTGGGTTTGGGATCTGGAGCTTCTCCTCCCACTTCAGCTTTGAGTTTGGGATGCTGGAGCTTCTCCCAGTTCAGCCTTGGGTTTGGGATGCTGGAGCTTTTCCCTCAGCTCTGGGAGCCAGAGAACTTCTCCTCTGGGTTTGGGAGCCGGGTTGTTTCCCCTCCCAGTACAACTGGGAGCCTGGAGCTTCTCCTCCCAGTTCAGCTGGAGTTCACGCAGATCACCCCTGCCCTGGGACCCGGGAGGAGCTGTCGGGATCGGGGCAGGCAGGGAGGGCTCCCCCAGATCCCCCAAATCCCAGCGCTCCCCTTTCCCAGGGGTGGGTGTGTCCCCCCCGTCGGCTGCTCTGGGGCGTCCCGGTGGGATTCTAACGGATTTCCTGGATTTTGTTCCCGCTCCTGACTAACGGTTCCGCCCCCTCGGTGCTCAGGAGAGACAGGTAGCTTTTCCCTCTGGTGCAGGTAATGCTCGATCCCGATCCTGATCCCGTTTTGGGGGGAATTAGGTGTTTCTGGAAGCTCCTGGTTCTCGGTGGTCGGAATCCCCTCGGGAGTCTGCAGCCGCTGCTCCGCTCGCTCGGTGTTTTACGCCCTCCTCCCTCTGGAGTCGCGTCCTGGGAATGCCCATCCCTCAGGAGGAGATCCCGGTGTCCCGTCCCCCCTCTGTGCGCTCGGTCCTGGGCAAAACCTCGGGAAAAAAACCTCGGGAAGGGGCTCTGGAATTCCACCCTTCGGATCGGCTCCTCCCCGCGGCGTTCCGGGTGCGTGGCCCTCGCTCACCTTCCTCTTCCCCACCTCAAAATCCCGTTTTTTTTTTTTTCCTCCCTTTTCCCAGCGCGCAGCAGCGGAACACGCAGACCAACAAGAAGAGAGCGATCCCCAACCAGGTACAGCCGGAGGCTCCCGGAATTCCTGCTCCTCCTCCCCCTGCTCCGAGCTCCGAGCCCATCCATTAACACCGGTAGCCAAGGCCGGGCTTGGACGTGGAAAAGCAGAGTGGGAGCGGAATTCCTGCCTGAAAGCAGCGGGATTTGGGACACAGCGGGCGGGAGACGCGGCCCTGGCAGTGGGGGGGGGCGAGGGACTGGGAGCTGGGACGACACCGGGGTGTCCCGGGAGGACCCCGGGGTGTCCCCACGGCCGTGTCCCCTCCCCGGTCCCGCTCCCAGGGGAATGTTGGGATGAGCAGGAGCGGCCGTGCCCCTTCCCCGCTCCCTCCGGAAGCCGCTCCGAGGGATTAACGCTGGGAATGACCATTAATAGCATGTAACGGGTTTTCTTCTGCTGTTTTTCCGCTTTTTTCCTCCCTTTTTTTGTGCTTCCCGCTCTCTCCTGTCACTTCCTTCCCTGTCCCGTCTCCTCTTCCTGCCTTTTTTTTTTTTTTTTTTGTCTTTTTCCCCCCTTAATTTTGCGCGCCCAAAGGGGGAGATCCTGGTAAGTACCACGGAGCGGGATAGTGCCGGGACAGCGCCCGGCGAGGCCCGGCCCTGCCAGGAGCAACATTCCCAAAAACCCCAAAAAAAACCCCCAAAAGCGCCGCCCCCCCTGCTCCCCAGGATGGAGGACGCTGGTGAGAGAAGGGGGACGGGATTCCCAGAGGGAGCAGCCGGGATCTGCCCGGTGGAAATCGGCTTTGTCCCCCCTGTGCCTTCTCCAGGGGCTTTGGGGTGACCCCAGCCCGTGCCCGGGATCCGGGACAGGGAATGCTGCCTGCTGGGGTCCAGGTCGCTTCCGGTTTTCCCAAACTTTGGGAGACAGGAGGCCAAAAACTTTCTGGTTCAGCCCAGAACGGCTGGTGGGGGGTGAGATTCCCTCTAATCCCTTGGGAACACACGGAGGGAAGGGCTGGGAGTTCACTTCTCCCCCTCAAATTCCCTTTTTTTGGGTGGGATTTGGGGTTTCGCCCTGCCCTGCCAACACCAGAATTCCCAACCTGGCTGCTCCAAGCCCCGTCATTCCACCCACAGAGCTCCTCCTCCCTCCTGGGACAGGGAGGGCAGCATTCCCTGTCGGGGATCCAGGGGATCCCAATCCCACTGCTCCACACTCGGAGCCTGTCACCGCTCCAGGAACGTGGAAGTGTCTGACAGGGAGCCCTTTCCAAACCCCCACGCTGGGATTTACAGCCCCGGGGTGGCCTCAGCCCCGCTGGGCAAGAGAAGCAGGATAATGGCGTGGATCCTGCCTCTGGACAGAGCTGGAATGTCAGAGCCAGGAGCAGGAGCAGCTCCCTGGTGTCAGCCACCACGTTCCCGTGGGGAAACGGCCGCGGGCTGGCACTGAAAGGCTTTTATTGTCCCAAAATGTGGATTCCAGGGGGCCACTGCGTCCCGCTCTTCCCAGGAGGGGCTGTGCCTCCCCTTCCATGAATCCCTGTCGCAGATCCGGCCTTTTCCTGGCTCTTCAGACACTTCCACTTCCTCTCAGCAGCCCCCAGATGTTGCGGGGAGCCCCAGGACCCCCAGAGCTCCGGGCAGGGCCGTTCCCTCGCCGGCTGTGGGACGGGATCGCGACGGGAAGGGGGGAGAGCTGGGAATTGGGGATGGGAGCCCTGCCGAGCTCCGAGCCCCAAAACCATCCCCGTTTTCACCGAAATCCATCGGTTTTAAAGGAACTTTCTCCCTCCTGCTCCTACTCCTGGGCTTCTCCCGGAGGGTCCAGCTCCCGCTGGGCTGCACCGACCCTCTCCCTTTTCCATGTAACCCCTCAGAATTCCCCCAGTGCCTGCCAGACCCTGTTCCCTCTCCCTGCTCCACAGGCAGATCCCTTTTTTTCCTTTCAGCCCCTTTTCCTCATGATCCCTTTTCCCAATAACCCCCCCAAGCCCCCCCTGACCCCTCTGGCTTTGCTCCGATCCCTTTCCCACCGCTCATTCCCGATCCCCGATCCTCCCTCTCCCCCTTCCCGCCTCAGTTCCTTTAAAACCCGCTCGGATCCAATCCCGGGGTGGTTCCCAGACGGGGACGGGGCTCTCGGAGGTGAAATCCCCCTCCCCTGCCCCCTGCAATTCCCGGGCTCTCCGTCCTTCCCTCTCCCGGAGCGCTCCGTCCGCGCTCCGCCGCAGCTCCGGCTTCGCTCCTTCCTCACCCCGGGAATCTGCCGTGGCTCCTGCGCTGGGAAACCGACCCCAGCCCCAGCCCCGGGAGGGGATCCCGGTGTTCCCGCGGAGCCATGGCAGGCTCCGTGTCTAACCCGGCTCTGCCCCTTCCCGGGGGCTGCTCCCGCTCCGGCCGCGCTTCCCGCTGAGCCCTGGCACTAACCCGAGGGGTGGGAGAGCCCCGGGTGGGGCAGCTGGGACACGGGGAGGGGCTGGGATACAGGGATGAGGCGCTGGGATCCGGGGATGTGCTGGGATGTGGAACCCGTGGTGGATCCCTGCCGGGTCCCTCCCGCCAGAAGAGAATTCCTCGGCGATTCCCAGCGTTCCTGGGCGTTGGGTGGGCACTCCCCAGGACTCTGGGATCCACCCACGGATCCCTGGGGCAGCGGGATCCACCCGAGGGCTCCCCGAGAGAGCGCGGATGGGAATTCGGGATCATCCCGCTGGCCCGGGCAGGAGCTCCCTGCTTTTCCCACGGGGCTTTGGGGAGCTGGGAACGCTCCGGGCGTTCCCACAACACTGCTCCCAGCTTCCCTGCGGGACGGGGGAGGCCTGGCGGGCTTTGGGATGGCTGCGGGATCCCGCTGATGTCCCGCCTCGCCCCCCCCCCGGCGTGCTGCAGGTGATCCGCAGGGGCTGGCTCACCATCAACAACATCAGCATCATGAAGGGCGGCTCCAAGGAGTACTGGTTCGTGCTCACGGCCGAGTCGCTCTCCTGGTACAAGGACGAGGAGGTACGGGGCGGAAAAACGGGGGGAAATCTGGGATTCCGGGGGAAAAACGGGGAAAATCCAGGATTCCGGGGGAAAAATGGGGAAAATCTGGGATTCCAGGGGAAAAACGGGGAAAATCTGGGATTCCGGGGGAAAAATGGGGAAAATCTGGGATTCCGGGGGAAAAATGGGGAAAATCTGGGATTCCAGGGGAAAAACGGGGAAAATCTGGGATTCCCAGGGCTCTGGGCAGAAAAACGGGGGGAAATCTGGGATTCCGGGGGAAAAATGGGGAAAATCCAGGATTCTGGGGGGGGAAATGGGGAAAATCCAGGATTCCGGGGGAAAAATGGGGAAAATCCGAGATTCTTGGGGCTCCGGGCAGAAAAACAGGGGGAAATCTGGGATTCCAGGGGGAAATCCGGGATTCCAGGGGGAAAACAGGGAAAATCTGAGATTCTCGGGGCTCCGGGCAGAAAAATGGGGGAAAATCCGGGATTACAGGGGAAAAATGGGGAAAATACAGAATTTCTGGGGCTCTGGGCAGAAAAACAGGAAATCTGGGATTCTCAGGGCCCTGGGGGAGAATCTGGGTTCCTGGGGCTCTGGGGGAAAAAATGGGGTGTGGAGATGGAATCTGGGATTCCTTGGGGTTCCAGATATAAAAATGGGGTGTGGAGATGGAATCTGGGATTCCTTGGGCCTCTGGGGGGGAGATCCTTGGGATTAGGGGGGGTGATTAGCACTCAGGGTTAATTGTCACCAGAACCAATCCCGAATTCCCCCTCTCCAAACCTCGGCATCCTCTGCAGCCCCATTCCAGCAGGGAATGCCGGCGCTGGAGGGAGCTGGGATGGGTCCTGCTCCCAGCAGGATGACCCCGATTCCCTCCCTGGCTGGATTTTGGGGTGCTGGAGCCAGCACATCCCCCCCTTTTTTCCTGCTGGAACTTTGTTTATTCCTAGCCCGCTGTTCAGGGGTGCTCCAGACCCCCCCTCATTCCCAAAGTGATTCCTCAGGGCTTCCCCCAGGAAGGGCCGGGGCTCCTCCCCGGAGGTTTTGGGTTTTCCAGCCTTCCCACCCCCGGGATCTGATCCCGCTCCTCCCCTGGCGTCACCAGGCACTGTGGGGGGGCCCTTCCCGGGATTTGGGGGGGAATCACGGCGCGGGCGGGGGGCTCTGGAGGGGCCGGAGCCCACACAGGGTCAGGGAAAGGAGGCACGGGCACGGCGTTTATTTCCCGGGAATGTCCAGGCACGGCTCGCGGGATCCAATCCCGCTTTTCCTTTGTTCCTCCGGCCTCTTCCAGGCGAAGGCAAAGCTCTGGAGCACCCCCCGACCCCCCCAAATCGCTGCTCCCCCTGCACATTCCTGCCCCGAGCCCTCCCGGTTTCCTGCGGGGCCTCTCCAGGGGGAGCGGGAGCGGCCTCGGGATGAATGAGGCTCTGTCCTCACCCCGCCGGCTCCCCCCAATCCCTGAAATCCGGGGGACACCGACAGGGCACGGACCCCCCCCCCCCGGCCCTGCCGCCCCTCACTCCCGGGGAAAATCCCACAGAAAACCTGCGGGATGGGCCGGGAAAGGAGCGATTCCTGGGAAAGGAGCGATTCCTGGGAAGGGGAGATTCCCAGGGAAAGGGAGATTCCCGGGAAAAGGGAGATTCCCGGGAAGGGGGTGATTCCCAGGGAAGGGGAGATTCCTGGGAAAGGGGCAATTCTCGGAAAGGAGCGATTCTCGGGAAGGGGAGATTCCTGGGATAGGGGCGATTCCCGGGGAAGGGGTGATTCCCAGAAAGGAGCAGTTCCCGGATTCCCGGGCAAGGAGCGATTCCCGGGAAGGGGCCATTCCCAAAAAAGGGGCAATTCCCGGATTCCCAGGGAAGGAGGGATTCCTGGGGAAGGGGCCATTCCCGGATTCCTGGGGAAGGGGCAATTCCCTGATTCCCAGGGAAGGAGGGATTCCCGGGGAAGGGGCAATTCCCAGATTCCCGGGGAAGGGGCCATTCCCGGATTCCCAGGGAAGGGGCAATTCCCAGATTCCCAGGGAAGGAGGGATTCCTGGGGAAGGGGCCATTCCCGGATTCCCAGGGAAGGGGCAATTCCCGGATTCCCGGGGAAGGGGCAATTCCCAGATTCCCGGGGAAGGGGCCATTCCCGGATTCCCGGGGAAGGGGCAATTCCCGGATTCCCGGGGAAGGGGCCATTCCCGGATTCCCGGGGAAGGGGCAATTCCCAGGAAGGAGCAATTCCCGCTTACCTGCGGCAGCTCCGGCTCCGGCGCCGCCCGCGCCGGCGTAACCAATGTGCAGACTACTGTACATCCCTTCCCACCTGAACAGGTAGTCTGAACACTGGGAACGCCGGCCCGGCTCTCCCCGTCCCCCCAGCGGGGCTGGATTTTTTTTTTTTGGGGGGGGGGGTGGGGGTGTCGCTGTCCCGGGGCCGCGGCTTTGTCTGCTCCTGACGTGGCAGAGCCCTCGGCTCCGAATCCCGCCTGGAAAAGCGCTGTGGGTTTGTCAGGAAATCGTGTGGGGCGCGGGGGAGGGGGCCGGCCCCGGGTTCGTGGCCTCTCCACAAAGGCCAACGTCACTTTTTGGGACCATCTGGAGACAAAGTGGAGCTGGAGCTGCTCTAAACAATTCCAGATGTTGCCGTTCCGGCGGCCCCTGGCTGGAAGCGGCTCCCAGGCTCCTTCCAGCCGCATTCCTGGGGGTCCCTGCTGGAGCAGGGTGGGCTCCAAGGGGGTCCGGCCCCATCCCGGAGCTGCCCACGGAGCCGGAGGGACCAAATCCCAAAGCAGCCCTGGAAAAGGCAGAGCAGCACCCACGGGGAGCCCCGGTCCCTCCCGGAGCAATTCCCCCATCCCAGGCTGCAGAGGATGAGCTGGGAATCTCCCGTTGAGCCTTTTCCAGCGGGAGTTTGGGGTCTGCAGTTCCCAAAGCCGGGGTTCATTCGCCCTCCGTGGCCTTCCGGGAGCTCATCCCTGCTTCCCTCTCGTCCCCTTTCCCAGGAGAAGGAGAAGAAGTACATGTTGCCTTTGGATAATCTGAAAATCAGGGATGTGGAGAAGGGATTTATGTCCACCAAACACATCTTCGCCATCTTCAACACGGAGCAGAGGTGGGGAATCCTCCTGGACAAGGCTCCTGGTTTTCAGGGATTTTTCCCTTCCCTTGGAGCCAGCCCTGCTCCCGGGGGCTGGGGTCCCACGCAGGGGGAATCCTGCAGAGGAAGCAGTGACGTATCCCACATTCCCACTGGGATTCCGCGGGGATTCGTGGCTCTGGGGGCTCCCCCCTGACCCCAATCCCTCCTTCCCCTGCAGGAACGTGTACAAGGATCTCCGGCAGATCGAGCTGGCCTGCGATTCCCAGGAGGACGTGGACAGCTGGAAAGCCTCCTTCCTCCGGGCGGGAGTTTATCCCGAGAAGGACCAGGTGAATCCCATCCCCAGCCCGGCCCTGCGGGGCTGGGAGCAGCCAGGAGCTGCCCAGGACTCCCCGGAGGTGCGGGATGAGATCCCCAGGGTGCTGCCGGACGGATCCCGCTGGTTCCAGGCTGTGGAGTGACCCCCGGGATGGGAATGGGGCCGGGAGTGGAGCAGGGGGATCCCTCCTGCTCCTCCCTGATCCCAGGGCTGAGCATTCCCCATTCCCTGCCCTTTGCAGACGGAGAGCGAGGACGGGGCCCAGGAAAACACCTTCTCCATGGACCCGCAGCTGGAGAGGCAGGTGGAGACCATCCGGAACCTCGTGGATTCCTACGTGGGGATCATCAACAAATCCATCCGGGACCTCATGCCAAAGACCATCATGCACCTCATGATCAACAATGTGAGGGGCAAGAGGGGCTGGGGAGGGGGAAAAGGGGATGGAGAACATGGAAAAAGGGTTGGAGATTTGGGAAAAGGGCTGGGGAGGGGGGGAAAGGGGCTGGAGAGGCAGGAAAAGGGGCTGGGGAGGGGGAAAAGGGGATGGAGAACATGGAAAAAGGAATGGAGAGGAGGGGTGAAAAGGGGCTGGAGAGTGGGAAAAGGGGTTGGGGAGGGGGAAAGGGGGATGGGGAGAGGGGAAAAGGGGCTGGAGAACATGGAAAAAGGGATAGAGAGGGGGAAAAGCGGTTGGGGAGGGGGAAAAGGGGATGGAGAGGGGGGAAAAGGGGATGGAGAGTGTGAAAAGGGGCTGGGGAGTGGGAAAAGGGGCTAGAGAGCAGGGAAAAAGGGCTGGAGAACTGTGGGAGGGGCTAGAGGGGCTCAGCCCGAAGAAAGGAGGCTCCAGGGGCATCTCCTGGCTCCTGACAATTCCCTGGAAGGAGGTTGGAGCCAGCCAGGGGCTGATCCCTCCTCCCAAAGGGGACAGGACAAGAGGAAACTGCCTCAAGCTGTGCCAGGGGAGGTTCAGGCTGGGTTTGGGGAAAATTTTTGAGTTTTCCATCCCTGACACTCCCCTCCTTTGGGAAGTGCCTCAGAGCTGTGCCCGCAGCACCCCCGGGGCGGGGGGACAAGGGACCGGGACAACACCCACCCCGAACCACCCAAAAACCCCCACTCCCACCAACCGGGGCGCTCCCCCACCCCCGAGCAGCGCGTCCCAGCCCTTCCCTCGTGCCCCCCAGACCAAGGATTTCATCCACTCGGAGCTGCTGGCCTTCCTGTACTCCTCGTCCGACCAGGGCAGCCTGATGGAGGAGTCGGCGGAGCAGGCGCAGCGCCGCGACGAGATGCTGCGCATGTACCACGCGCTCAAGGAGGCGCTGGCCATCATCGGCGACATCAGCACCAGCACCGTGTCCACGCCCGTGCCCCCGCCCGTGGACGACACCTGGCTGCAGCCCGGGGCCGGCCACAGGTGGGGCTGTGGGGCTGGGGGGGTTTGGGGGGTTTGCTGTGGGGTTTGGGGGGTTTGGAGGGGTTTGCTGCAGGATTAGGGGTGTTTGG